>NW_027039625.1:37500-41620 GCF_034236695.1 Oncorhynchus nerka
GTGGTGCAGCAATCTAAGGCACTGCATCTCAGTACAAGAGGTGCCACTACAGTCCCTGGTTTTGAATCCAGGCTGTGATTAGGAGTCCTGGGACGGGGTATGGCAAGCGTTGTCCGGAGTATGGTCGGGGTAGTAATCATTTGCAAAAAAACATTTGTTCTTAACTGACTTGCCCTAGTTAAATAAAGGTTCAATTTAAATGAATACAAGCAGTGCATTGATCTCACAACATGGGATGTTTTAGATCAAGCCAGAAGAGGGCAGTGATGTGTCACTATAGAGCTTCTCTCTCACTCTCTCTCTCTCTCTCTAACAGTAAACTGGTCTATGTGTTCCTGGAGGCATTTGTTATGTTAGAAGCATCAGTGAAGGTCTGGTGGGCTCAGCAGCCCGGGCCCCCATGCAGGACCTCTGCAACAGAGCTGGAGAAGTTCATACAGGTGTAGTGTATACAGTCCTAGCTGTATAGGAAGCTTCATGTCATTTTACTTTAAAAAAAAAAAAAAATATATCCTCCAGTGCCAGGTTTAAAATATTCAAAACATTGATAAAATATTTATAAAGCATTTCTAACACATCTGTCTGTCTCCTCACCCTCAGTCATCCCATCTACAGAGTGTGTGGACAGAGTTTAAGGGCCAGCGTTCACCAGAGGGGAGGACCTGGCTTCAGCAGGGAGTGAGTGTCTTTGTCTAATGGTGATTTTTACATCATATGAGGCCTCTAACCCTGATCCCAATGTTATACAGTAAATATGGGGCCCTAGTCCTGCTCTATGTTCTACGGTAGAATGAGGCCCCTTCCTAGGAACTCCCTATGTTCTACAGTAGATGAGGCCCCTAGCCCCTGCTCCCTATTTCTACAGTAGATATGAGCCCTGCTATGTTCCTGGCCCCTGGCCCCTGCTCACTATGTTCTACAGTAGATATGAGGCCCCTAGCCCCTGCTCTCTATATTTCTACAGTGATGTGAGGCCCCTGGCCCTACTCCCCCTATGTTCTACAGTAGATATGAGGCCCCTGGTCCTGCTCTATGTTCTACAGTAAGATATAGGTTCCTAGCCCTGCTCTATGTTCTACAGTATATGAGACCCACTAGCCCCTGCTCCCCATGTTCTACAGTAGATATGGAGGCCCCTAGCCCTGCCCCCTATGTTCTACAGTAGATATGAGGCCCTAGTCCCTGCTCCCTATGTTCTACAGTAGATATGAGGCCCCAAGCCCCTGCCCTATGTTCTACAGTAGATGAGGCCCCCTAGCCCCTGCTCACTATGTTCTACAGTAGATATGAGGCCCCTAGTCCCTGCTCCCTATGTTCTACAGTAGATATGAGGCCCCTGGCCCCTGCTCCCTATGTTCTACAGTAGATATGAGGCCCCTAGCCCCTGCTCCCTATGTTCTACAGTAGATATGATGCCCCTGGCCCCTGCTCCCTATGTTCTACAGTAGATATGAGGCCCCTGGCCCCTGCTCCCTATATTCTACAGTAGATATGAGGCCCCTGGCCCCTGCTCTCTATGTTCTACAGTAGATATGAGGCCCCTGGCCCCTGCTCCCTATGTTCTACAGTAAATATGAGGCCCCTAGTCCATGCTCCCTATGTTCTACGGTAGATATGAGGCCCCTAGTCCCTGCTCCCTATGTTCTACAGTAGATATGAGGCCCCTAGCCCCTGCTCCCTATGTTCTACAGTAGATATGAGGCCCCTGCTCCCTATGTTCTACAGTAGATATGAGGCCCCTAGCCCCTGCTCCCTATGTTCTACAGTAGATATGAGGACCCTAGCCCCTGCTCCCAATGTTCTACAGTAGATATGAGGCCTCTAACCCCTGCTCCCAATGTTATACAGTAAATATGAGGCCCCTAGTCCCTGCTCTCTATGTTCTACAGTAGATATGAGGCCCCTGGCCCCTGCTCCCTATGTTCTACAGTAGATATGAGGCCCCTAGCCCCTGCTCCCTATGTTCTACAGTAGATATGAGGCCCCTGGCCCCTGCTCCCAATGTTATACAGTAAATATGAGGCCCCTAGCCCCTGCTCCCTATGTTCTACAGTAGATATGAGGCCCCTAGTCCGTGCTCCCCATGTTCTACGGTAGATATGAGGCCCCTAGCCACTGCTCCCTATGTTCTACAGTATATATGAGGCCCCTAGCCCCTGCTCCCTATGTTCTACAGTAGATATGAGGCCCCTGGCCCCTGCTCCCTATGTTCTACAGTAGATATAAGGCACCTAGCCCTTGCTCCCTATGTTCTACAGTAGATATGAGGCCCCTAGCCCCGGCTCCCTATGTTCTACAGTAGATATGAGGCTCCTAGCCCCTACTCCCTATGTTCTACAGTAGATATGAGGCCCCTAGCCCCTGCTCCCTATGTTCTACAGTAGATATGAGGCCCCTAGCCCCTGCTCCCTATGTTCTACAGTAGATATGAGGCCCCTGGTCCCTGCTCGCTATGTTCTACAGTAGATATGAGGTCCCTAGCCCCTGCTCCCTATGTTCTACAGTATATATGAGGCCCCTAGCCCCTGCTCCCTATGTTCTACAGTAGATATGAGGCCCCTAGTCCCTGCTCCCTATGTTCTACAGTAGATATGAGGCCCCAAGCCCCTGCCCGCTATGTTCTACAGTAGATATGAGGCCCCTAGCCCCTGCTCACTATGTTCTACAGTAGATATGAGGCCCCTAGTCCCTGCTCCCTATGTTCTACAGTAGATATGAGGCCCCTAGCCCCTGCTCCCTATGTTCTACAGTAGATATGAGGCCCCAAGCCCCTGCCCCCTATGTTCTACAGTAGATATGAGGCCCCTAGCCCCTGCTCACTATGTTCTACAGTAGATATGAGGCCCCTAGTCCCTGCTCCCTATGTTCTACAGTAGATATGAGGCCCCTGGCCCCTGCTCCCTATGTTCTACAGTAGATATGAGGCCCCTAGCCCCTGCTCCCTATGTTCTACAGTAGATATGATGCCTGTTACGAATCCCTTTTGGCCCGACAGTCTAGGGGGGATGGTAATGAGACCCGTAACATAACTCATGCAAATTATTACGGTGACAAAGTAAAAGTGTGCACGAAATAACCACGACAACAGAAATCTACCGTCAAACTCTAGGTTTATTTATAAACACACGGTAATGGGGGGGAGCAGGAAAAGGGGCTGAGCTGGACCCAAGAAAAGAAACAATAAGTATTCAAAAACACCCCTAAGCTAGACTAGCCTACTTTAACAACAGCTAACTAACTAACCAAAAATACAGTGGGTGGTCCGCCCAGTTCTAACTAGTGTATTTAACAAAGTTCACCTACGGGTAGTGTATGCCCATGGGCGACTTGTCTTGGTTTCCCACTTTTCCCACCAGCAACAAACAAACACCATAACCAAAAACAATACTCACAGGGGATGACAAAGTGCTATGGAGGTGCTCAAACAAAAGAGAGGTTAAGACACAAAGCGAGAGTGAAACACAGAGACCTACAGACATGGCATTTACAGAGAGATTGAGCTAGAGATTGAGCGAGAGATTGCTCCAGAGCAAACAAATGATGGGGTTTTTAAACCATGGGAAGGAACTGTGATAGGGTAGGAAATAGGAGGAGGTGTGTCTTCTGATTGATGATTGATTGTTGACTGATTGGGGAGTGATGGTTTTCACCTGTGAGGGGAGAAGGAGAGAAAAGAAACACACACACAGGATACACACACACACACAGGATAACTGTATCCGTAACAATGCCCCTGGCCCCTGCTCCCTATGTTCTACAGTAGATATGAGGCCCCTAGCCCCTGCTCCCTATATTCTACAGTAGATATGAGGCCCCTGGCCCCTTCTCCCTATGTTCTACAGTAGATATGAGGCCCCTAGCCCCTGCTCCCTATGTTCTACAGTAGATATGAGGCCCCTAGCCCCTGCTCCCTATGTTCTACAGTAGATATGAGGCCCCTGGCCCCTGCTCACTATGTTCTACAGTAGATATGAGGCCCCTAGCCCCTGCTCTCTATGTTCTACAGTGATATGAGGCCCCTGGCCCCTGCTCCCTATGTTCTACAGTAGATATGAGGCCCCTGGTCCCTGCTCCCTATGTTCTACAGTAGATATGAGTTCCCTAGCCCCTGCTCCCTATG
>NW_027039625.1:42120-81424 GCF_034236695.1 Oncorhynchus nerka
TCACCATTAGACAAGACACTCACTCCCTGCTGAAGCCAGGTCCTCCTCTGGTGAACGCCTGGCCCTTAAACTCTGTCCACACACTCTGTAGATGGGATGACTGAGGGTGAGGAGACAGACAGATGTGTTAGAAATGCTTTATAAATATTTTATCAATGTTTTGAATATTTTAAACCTGGCACTCGGAGGATATATTTTTTTTAAAGTAAATGACATGAAGCTTCCCTATACAGCTAGGACTGTATACACTACACCTGTATGAACTTCTCCAGTTTGTTGCAGAGGTCCTGCATGGGGGCCTCGGGCTGCTGAGCCCACCAGACCTTCACTCGGATGCTTCTCTAACATAACAAATGCCTCCAGGAACACATAGACCAGTTTACTGTTAGAGAGAGAGAGGAGAGAGTGAGAGAGAAGCTCTCATAGTGACACATCACTGCCCTCTTCTGGCTTGATCTAAAAAAACATCCCATGTTGTGAGATCAATGCACTGTTTGTATTCATTTAAATTGAACCTTTATTTAACTAGGCAAGTCAGTTAAGAACAAATGTTTTTTTGCAATGACGGCCTACTCCGACCATACCCGGACAACGCTTGGCCATACCCCGTCCTATGGGACTCCCAATCACAGCCTGGATTCAAACCAGGGACTGTAGTGGCACCTCTTGTACTGAGATGCAGTGCCTTAGATTGCTGCACCACTCTGGAGCCCACACCTCTTTCTAACCCATGTGTGTGTGTGTTTATACAGTCCTTAGTGAGCAGCACCAGAGTGATTCCAGGCCAGAGTGGCAGACATTTTAAATAGAGTGAGGCATCATGGGATAGCAGCCAATATTCAGTGTGAGCTATAGGAAAAAAGCTAGATACCTAGTCAGTTGTCCAACTGAATATATTTAACTGAAATGTGTCTTCCACATTTAACCCTGAATCAGAGAGGTGAAGGGGGCTGACATAATCGACATCTACGTCTTCGGCACCCAGGGAACAGTAGGTTAACTGCCTTGATTTGATTTGAGTCAGCTCGGGGATTCGATCTAGCAACCTTCCGCCCTCTGTTAGGGGTTGAGAGGTCAGGGGGAGGAGCTTCCAGGGTTCGGACACGGTCCTCTGCCATCTGAAGACAGAATGGCATTTATATGCATATAATCTCATGAGAAGTTATACAGAATCCAAAGAACATGCAGATCCTTTAGCTTTGAGCAGGTGCTGAAGATCAAAATAAATGCTAATCAAAATTTGTTTTACCTACAAGGACTGTCTAACTTAAATTCAATTTATGAGAAAGACTAAAGTACATGCATTTGTCAAATTAGGTTCCAGCCCTTTTTGTTGCAGCAATACTGTGTTGTTACGTTGTCCTAGTGAGCTGGAGCTCACCTGAATGTCTGGAGCCACAAACTAGAAGACAGGAGCACCGCTCCTCTCGTGACCTCTCCCCTCATACCTGCCTGCAGAGAGCGAGAGAGAGCAGAGGGTTAGTGAATTGAAACAATGGCAGTGCATGTATAACATATCACTATTGAGCCACATGGGCAAACATAGACATCGATGACAGGGCATGACACAGACTGCTACTGCACCTGGACTAACAATGCTCTGCTCACTCCCTGAGTCCCTATTAGCAAGGGAAGGCTCTGGAGTTTAAAACAGTAGAGGCTGAGACTTTCTCCACATCCTAAACAACGCTATTTAAGTTCAGAAGCATTCAGACTGAGAATGATCTTCTTTCTCACTCAGTGTTCCTAAATTTAACACCAAATTACTAGCCTCTACTCCAGGTAAACTACACGTTATTAACACCAAACTACTAGCTTCTACTCCAGGTAACCACACTATTAACACCAAACTACTAGCCACCCAGGTAAAGTACACCTTACTATATTGGGCACCAAACTACTAGCTTTCTACTCCAGGTAAACTACACTTTACTATATTAACACCAAACTACTAGCTTTCTCTCCAGGTAAACTACACGTTATTAACACCAAATTACTAGCTTTCTACTCCAGGTAAACTACTTGTTACTATATTAACACCAAACTACTAGCTTTCTCCAGGTAAACCACGTTACCATATTAACACCAAACTACTAGCTTTCCTACTCCAGGTGAAGTACACCTTACTATATTTACACCAAAGCGATAAGCCTCCTACTCCAGGTAAACTGCAGTATAAGGTATTGCCGATTATGAATGGGTGTTTAGAGCCCTGAATGCTCCTGGTCTGAAACCATGCTATATCAGACCGCATACCACGGGCATGACAATCATATACTCACTCTTCTAATTATGTTGGTAACCTCAGTTTATAGTTGCAATAAGGCACCTCATGGGTTTGTGGTACATTTTTTACTATTACACTATTAATGAAATACAGTAGGACATCACTACACATATATATTTCTCTGAAGAAGCATAAAATAAATAATTAAGTAAAATAACAAAATCACTACACATTGAGTTTCAAAAGTTAAAAAGTACCTAAAATGAAATAAATAAAAATGTGTTGACGTAGTTTGCCAGGTACTGAAGGGTAATCCTTTCATTAGGGTAGTAATTGAGGCGAGTTAAAGTCATGTGCTGAAGACTAGACTGACAAGATTCTGACAGTTTTACAATGATCTGCTATTTCTGGAATACATTATGCTTGTGTGTGTGCGTGCGTGCGTGCGTGCGTGCGTGCGTGCGTGCGTGCGTGCGTGCGTGCGCGCGCGTGCGTGCGTGTGTGTGTTAGTGTGTGTGGAGAGATTCCATGTGTTATTAATACTTCATTGTGCAAGTATTAGGCCTACGGTACTAAATCACATGAGATGCAGCCTAGCCAACACATGGAGCAAGAATCATTAGTTTCATTGTCAAGAGACAATGAAAGGATGTTCAGAGTTATACAAATGTAACCTTGATTATGCAACTATCCTTGAGCAAAGTCAAAAGAAATGCAAATTAAGGCTGTGTGGAATATCAGAATGTTCCTTGTTTCTTAGAACAAATCTGTGGGGACATTTTATAATAATCAGAGTTTGGAATCTGGCACACCATTCATATCTCTGGGTCTACCAACCAGAGAGAAGGAAAGCATTTAGTGATTCTAGCTGCATTTTAACGTTAATATTTATGCTTTATCCGCCTTGCTTTGGTCACACTGTCCACGCCAGCCAGGGGATCCAACGTTGTTAGTGCACAGCCTAATCTGTACCATCAATTTCCAGCGGCTGGACATTCATGGAAGTATTATTTAAGCTGACAACTGTTTAGACAGAGTAAACACAGCAAAGTCCTGCATGTTGGCTTGCAGAAGAAAGACAGCCTCGCATGTTTCCAAATGGATCACAGAGTATAAACAGAGTTAGCCAGGGTTTGGTTACAGCTACCTCTGCTAAAGAGCCTCTGTCACGCAAAAGTATTCAGTACTCCGGTGCAGTGTACTAAACCATGTCACCATTAGATTGGGTTAAAGGGCGCAGAGGTTATGATCACAACGTACTGGTTTAGAAGAAGTTGAGATTTCCAAACCCGATAAGAGCGGGTTAGAGGGATCATCTCTGGATAGTGGAAACATAATGAGCTATAGGTTGAGTGTTCACTTCAGCATAATACAGGTCATCTGACTGTGAAATACTCTGTTTCCTTATTTATCCAATCAATTCAGCCATGAGACATACAAGTTGTAGTACTTTGAAAAGTCCTGTTCTCGTCAGAAATAGTTTGTGTCAGTTCATCTGTGTATGTACGTCTTGGGAGTTGTAATCAAATGAACCGTGGCATCCCTCTGATGTTGGTTTCCTGACAAATGCCAGTCCAGTTTACACTTTGAACATGTGTCCTGAGATCAGTGTACCTTGGCTATTTGTCTCTTGTTTGTGTGTGTTTGCATGTCTCTCTCTCTCTCTCTCTCTCTCTCTCTCTCTCTGTCTCTCTGTCTCTCTGTCTCTCTCTCTCTGTCTCTGTCTCTGTCTCTCTCTCTGTCTCTCTCTCTGTCTCTATCTCTCTCTCTGTCTCTCTCTATCTGTCTCTCTGTCTCTCTCTCTGTCTCTCTCTCTGTATCTCTGTCTCTCTCTCTCTATCTCTCTCTCTGTCTCTCTCTATCTGTCTCTCTGTCTCTCTCTCTGTCTCTCTCTCTGTCTCTCTCTCTGTCTATCTCTCTCTCTGTCTCTCTCTATCTGTCTCTCTGTCTCTCTCTCTGTCTCTCTCTCTGTATCTCTGTCTCTCTCTCTCTATCTCTCTCTCTGTCTCTATCTGTCTCTCTGTCTCTGTCTCTGTCTCTCTCTCTCTCTCTCTCTCTCTGTTTAAAAAATATATATATATTTTTAAATTTCACCTTTATTTAACCAGGTAGGCCAGTTGAGAACAAGTTCAGTGCAACTGCGACCTGGCCAAGATAAAGCGTAGCAATTCGACACATACAACAACACAGAGTTACACATGGAATAAACAAAACATACAGTCAATAATACAGTAGAACAAAAGAAAACAAAAAGTCTATATGCAGTGAGTGCAAATGAGGTAAGTTAAGGAAATAAATAGGCCATGGTGGCGAAGTAATTACATTATATAAATTAAACACTGGAATGGTAGATCGGTAGAAGATGAATGTGCAGGATGAGATACTGCAAAGGAGCAAAATAAATGAATACCAGTATGGGGATGTAGGTAGATAGATGGGCTGTTTACAGATAGGCTATGTACAGGTGCAGTGATCTGTAAACTGCTCTGACAGCTGGTGCTTAAAGCTAGTGAAGGAGATGTGAGTCTCCAGCTTCAGAGATTTTTGGAATTCGTTCCAGTCATGGGCAGCAGAGAACTGTAAGGAAAGACGACCAAAGGAGGAATTGACTTTGGGGGTGACCAGTGATATATACTGTACGTGCTGGAGCGCGTGCTACGAGTGGGTGCTGCTATGGTGACCAGTGAGCTGAGATAAGGCGGGGCTTTACCTAGCAGAGACTTGTAGATAACCTGTAGCCAGTGGGTTTGGCGACGAGTATGAAGCGAGGACCAACCAACGAGATCGTACAGGTCGCAATGGTGGGTAGTGTATGGCACTGTGATGGACTGCATCCAGTTTTGGAGGCTATTTTATAGATGACATCACCGAAGTTGAGGATCGGTAGGATGGTCAGTTTTACGAGGGTATGTTTGGCAGCACGAGTGAAGGATCCTTTTTGCGAAATAGGAAGCCGATTCTAGATTACATTTTTGATTGGAGTCACAGTGACAGTAGGAAGCAATCAGAATGCACTGACACACACACACAAAGAGAGAGCTCACGAAGAGAGCCAGGGGTCACACACAGACACACACACAAATGCACACACACACACACACACTCACTTAATGTGAGTCTGGAAGGAGAGTTTACAGTCTAACCAGACACCCAGGTATTTGTAGTTGTCCACGTATTCTAAGTCAGAGCCGTCCAGAGTAGTGATGCTGGACAGGCGAGCAGGTGCGGACAGTGATTGATTGAAAAGCATACATTTAATTTACTTGCGTTTAAGAGCAGTTGGAGGCCACAGAAGGAGAGTTGTATGGCATTGAAGCTCGTCTGAAGGTGTCCAAGGAGAAGTATACAGAATGGTGTCGTCTGCGTAGAGGTGGATCAGAGAATCACCAGCAGCAAGAGCAACATCATTGATGTATACAAAAAAGAGAGTCGGCCCGAGAATTGAACCCTGTGGCACACCCATAGAGACTGTCAGAGGTCCGGACAACAGGCCCTCCAATTTGACACACTCTATCAGAGAAGTAGTTGGTAAACCAGGCGAGGCAATCATTTGAGAAACCAAGGCTGTCGAGTCTGCCAATAAGAATGTTGTGATTGACAGAGTCGAAAGCCTTGGCCAGGTCGATGAATACAGCTGCACAGTAATGTCTCTTATCGATGGCGGTTATGATGTCGTTTAGAACCTTGAGCGTGGCTGAGGTGCACCCATGACCAGCTCTGAAACCAGATTGCATAGCGGAGAAGGTATGGTGGGGTTAACTTGGCTTTCGAAGACCTTAGAAAGACAGGCTAGGATATATATAGGTCTGTAGCAGTTTGGGTCTAGAGTGTCACCTCCGTTGAAGAAGGGGATGAACGCGGCAGCTTTCCAATCTTTGGGAATCTCAGACGATACGAAAGAGAGGTTGAACAGGCTAGTAATAGGGGTGGCAACAATTTCGGCAGATCATTTTAGAAAGAGAGGGTCCAGATTGTCTAGCCCGGCTGATTTGTAGGGGTCCAGATTTTGCAGCACTTTCAGAACATCAGCTATCTGGATTTGGGTAAAGGAGAAATGGTGGGGGCTTTGGCGGGTTGCTATGGAGGGTGCCGGGCAGTTGACCAGGGTAGGGGTAGCCATGTGGAAAGCATGGCCAGCCGTAGAGAAATGCTTATTGAAATTCTCAATTATAGTGGATTTATCAGTGGTGACAGTGTTTCCTAGCCTCAAAGCAGTGGGCAGCTGGGAGGAGGTGCTCTTATTCTCCATGGACTTTACAGTGTCCCAGAATCTTTTTGAGTTAGTACTACAGGATGCAAATTTCTGTTTGAAAAAGCTTGCCTTAGCTTTTCTAACTGCCTGTGTATATTTGTTCCTAGCTTCCCTGAAAAGTTGCATATCACTGGGGCTATTCGATGCTAATGCAGAACGCCACAGGATGTTTTTGTGCTGGTCAAGGGCAGACAGGTCTGGCATGAACCAAGGACTATATCTATTCCTAGTTCTACATTTTTTGAGAGGGACATGCTTATTTAAGATGGTGAGGAAGGCACTTTTAAAGAATAGCCAGGCATCATCTACTGATGGGATGAGGTCAATGTCATTCCAGGATACCCCGGCCAGGTCGATTAGAAAGGCCTGCTCGCAGAAGTGTTTCAGGGAGCGTTTGACAGTGATGAGGGGTGGTCGTTTGGTCGCAGACCCATTATGGAGGCATGCAATGAAGCAGTGATCGCTGAGATCTTGATTGAAAACCGCAGAGGTGTATTTGGAGGGCGAATTAGTTAGGATGAGATCTATGAGGGTCCCCGTGTTTACTGATTTGGGGTTGTACCTGGTAGGTTCATTGATAATTTGTGTGAGATTGAGGGCATCAAGCTTAGTTTGTAGGATGGCCGGGGTGTTAAGCATGTCCCAGTTTAGGTCACCTAGTAGCACAAAATCAGAAGATAGATGGGGGCCAATCAGTTCACATATGGTATCGAGGGCACAGCTGGGGGCAGAGGGAGGTCTATAGCAAGCGGCAACAGTGAGAGACTTGTTTCCGGAAAGGTGAATTTTTAGAAGTAGAAGCTCAAATTGTTTGGGTACAGACTTAGATAGTAATACAGAACTCTCTCTCTCAGTGAAAAACAGTAGCGAGGCTATATACAGTAGCGGGGCACAATGCAAATCATCCGGGTAGCCATTTGATTAGATGTTCAGGAGATTTATGGCTTAGGGGTAAAAACTGTTGAGAAGCCTTTTTTGTCCTAGACTTGGCACTCCGGTACCGCTTGCCATGCAGTAGTAGGGAGCACAGTCTATGACACATTTTTAGGGCCTTCCTCTGACACCGCCTGGTGTAGAGGTCCTGGATGGCAAGCAGCTTTGCCACAGTGATGTACTGGGCTGTACGCACTACCCTCTGTAGTGCCTTGTGTTCGGAGGCCGAGCAATTGCCGTTCCAGGCAGTGATGCAACCATGCTCTCAATGTTGCAGCTGTGGAACCTTTTGAGGATCTCAGGACACATGCCAAATCTGAATGAATTGAATCTGAATTTCCTGAATGAGGTTCACAATTCTGTGCATGCCGCAGTTCAGTGATCAGGTTCATGACTCTTGAAAGACTGCCAACACATATCTTAAATTGTTCAATGAAAAAGGACAGTACTATGACATGAATACCACATGCTGTTGTACTCAAACCCAACTCTGACAATCTTAACTTGGTGGAAATCCAGGCACCTAGAAGAAAATATAAACTCTCAACATTACTGTGTCTGGTTTATGGTCCCCTGCTAGCCCACCACAGCCCATACTAACTTTCTCGTCTCCTGTCCTCCTCTAATCCCCCCCCTCACAGCCAAATAGTACACCTGATTGCATTAATAAAGGGCTTGGTAATTAGTTGAGTAGTTGTATCAGGTGTGCTGGTACAAGACTGGAACAAAAAACGTGCAAGGACCAAAGTAGCGAAACACTAACCTAACCTGGTTCTGAAGAATTGGGGACTGACCCAGCCTGCCAGGGCCGAGCCTAGCCTGGCCGAGCCTGGCAGGGCCGAGCATAGCCTGGCAAATGTTTCCCATCAACCACTGGCTCTCCACCTCTCTCTGACAGGACAGGGCAAGGCAGGGCCCTCCTTCCCCACAACAAAGCCCGATTCCAGCTGCCTCTACATCTGCTGGAGGCTGTGTGTGTGTGTGTGTGTGTGTGTGTGTGTGTGTGTGTGTGTGTGTGTGTGTGTGTGTGTGTGTGTGTGTGTGTGTGTGTGTGTGTGTTTGTTTGTAAGTGTGTGTGTGTCTGTGTCTGTGTGTGACCCCTGGCTCTCTTCGTGAGCTCTCTCTTTGTGTGTGTGTGTGTGTGTCAGTGCATTCTGATTGCTTCCTACTGTCACTGTGAGTACTCTCTCTGCTTTAATTCTAACTCGTATAGATCCTTTCATCCTCTCTCTTTTGCCTCACCAACATGTGGTCCTGTGTGCTCCTTTTTCCTCTCCTCTCCTCTTCTCCACAATCATTTACACTACGTCTCCTTGCTGAGATCACGGAATATTTATTTATTCTATGGCATTTTATTTATTCAGTAGTACTATTAACACAGAAAAATCTGCTTTCACATAGTTTAAGCCATACAGTAGCAGTATGTGAGACAAGTACAGTTGTGTGCCAATACAATTCGTGTTAATGTCCCGATTCAATCAGATCAGCTTTAGCTGACATCCGCATAGCTGATAATGTGATGGTGTCGGAGGTGGAAGTGTGTTAGGGTTGTCAAATCCACAAGCACCTAAATCACCATTGGCTATCCCTAAGTCGTATTAAGAGAAGTCCCATGCAGCCTTGCAAATTGGAACACTGGAACGTGAGATTTGATCTACACCTCCATTAGGCTGATAGATGTCATCTACACCTCCATTAGGCTGATAGATGTCATCTACACCTCCATTAGATTGATAGATGTCATCTACACCTCCATTAGGCTGATAGATGAAATCTACACCTGCATTAGGCTAACAGATGTCATCTACACCTCCATTAGGCTGATAGATGTAATCTACACCTGCGTTAGGCTGATAGCTGTAATCTACACCTCCGTTAGGCTGATAGATGTCATCTACACCTCCATTAGCCTGAAAGATGTCATCTACACCTCCATTAGGCTGATAGATGTCATCTACACCTCCATAAGGCTGATAGATGTCATCTACACCTCCATTAGGCTGATAGATGTCATCTACACCTCCATTAGGCTGATAGATGTAATCTACACCTCCATTAGGCTGAAAGATGTCATCTACACCTCCATTAGGCTGATAGATGTCATCTACACCTCCATTAGGATAGATGTGATAGATGTCATCTACACCTCCATTAGGCTGATAGATGTAATCTACACCTCCATTAGGCTGATAGATGTCATCTACACCTCCATTAGGCTGAAAGATGTCCATCCATTAGGCTGATAGATGTCATCTACACCTCCATTTGGCTGATAGATGTCATCTACACCTCCATTAGGCTGATAGATGTCATCTACACCTCCATTAGGCTGATAGATGTAATCTACACCTCCATTAGGCTGATAGATGTCATCTACACCTCCATTAGGCTGATAGATGTCATCTACACCTCCATTAGGCTGATAGATGTCATCTACACCTCCATCCATCTAGGCTGATAGATGTCATCTACACCTCCATTAGGCTGATAGATGTCATCTACACCTCCATTAGGCTGATAGATGTAATCTACACCTCCATTAGGCTGATAGATGTCATCTACACCTCCATTAGGCTGATAGATGTCATCTACACCTCTCTGATAGATGTCATCTATTAGGCTGATAGATGTCATCTACACCTCCATTAGGCTGATAGATGTCATCTACACCTCCATTAGGCTGATAGATGTCATCTACACCTCCATTAGGCTGATAGATGTCATCTACACCTCCATTAGGCTGATAGATGTCATCTACACCTCCATTTGGCTGATAGATGTCATCTAGATAGATGTCATCTACACCTCCATTAGGCTGATAGATGTCATCTACACCTCCATTAGGCTGATAGATGTCATCTACACCTCCATTAGGCTGATAGATGTCATCTACACCTCCATTAGGCTGATAGATGTCATCTCCATTAGGCTGATAGATGTCATCTACACCTCCATTAGGCTGATAGATGTCATCTACACCTCCATTAGGCTGATAGATGTCATCTACACCTCCATTAGGCTGATAGATGTCATCTACACCTCCATTAGGCTGATAGATGTCATCTACACCTCCATTAGGCTGATAGATGTCATCTACACCTCCATTAGGCTGATAGATGTCATCTACACCTCCATTAGGCTGAAAGATGTCATCTACACCTCCATTAGGCTGATAGATGTCATCTACACCTCCATTAGGCTGATAGATGTCATCTACACCTCCATTAGGCTGATAGATGTCATCTACACCTCCATTAGGCTGATAGATGTCATCTACACCTCCATTAGGCTGATAGATGTCATCATCTTAGGCTGACATCTCCATTAGGCTGATAGATGTCATCTACACCTCCATTAGGCTGATAGATGTCATCTACACCTCCATTAGGCTGATAGATGTCATCTACACCTCCATTAGGCTGATAGATGTCATCTACACCTCCATTAGGCTGATAGATGTCATCTACACCTCCATTAGGCTGATAGATGTCATCTACACCTCCATTAGGCTGATAGATGTCATCTACACCTCCATTAGGCTGATAGATGTCATCTACACCTCCATTAGGCTGATAGATGTCATCTACACCTCCATTAGGCTGATATAAATCCTTATTATTTTGTTTAATAATTTTCCATTTCAGCGCCATCATTTCTATATAGCCTAAACTCACTCACTCTGAACTTCTACCGCGAGTGGGACGGGTGTGGCTTTGTGACAACGATCACAAGAGCAGCTGCTCACCGATTTGACAGCTCCAACTCTGTTACACCTCCAACACCGCCAAAACACCAGCTTTGCAGCTGTTTGCTATCGCCGGTTAATGCTTGATCTAATTGAATCTGGGACAAAGTAGGTTTATTTAGCCTATACCTGCGGTAGGATTTTACCAATAGGATTTTGCAAATCTTCTACTGTGCACAGTACGTGCTTTGTTATAGCAACAAAACCTCCCAACAAAAGTAAAGCAGTATCACAATAGAAACACCTATTACAATCAACGTTATTGTAATCATTTTATTATCGCTGTATATATTTTCCTTACCAAAACATAATGCTCAACCGCACACTTTACACAATAAAATAATGCTATTTAAAAAAAGGAAATATGAACAACTCCACATGAGGAAATAATATACGTATTATTATTTAACACATTCATTGGAAATGTTCTCTGTCTCCCAACCCCGTACGGACACGGTACAGTATCTCTTGTCAGATGATAACCATCAGGTTCCACTGAAGAATAGCTACAGCACACAATGCCATGCTTTGTACTGACATTTTCCATTGACTTAGGGTTCTGTTTCAGTCTCACCCAAAAAGGTACCAGTTCAATTTGGCTTCCCTCAATATAAAAAATAATTACATACAAATATACATTTTTTAACATTTAAAATACAATTATATGTAAATAAACACTTCAAACATGCATCTCCTGTAATTAACACACTTTTATGTACATTAACATATTCAAATAGAATGATGATACACCGACTAATGGAATTCCGTATAAAACAATCCAAACTTAATAAGTCATATTTAATATTATTAATAGTAATACTTCATATTTAATATTATTAATAGTAATACTTCATATTTAATATTATTAATAGTAATACTTCATATTTAATATTATTAATAGTAATACTTCATATTTAATATTATTAATAGTAATACTTCATATTTAATATTATTAATAGTAATACTTCATATTTAATATTATTAATAGTAATACTTCATATTTAATATTATTAATAGTAATACTTCATATTTAATATTATTAATAGTAATACTTCATATTTAATATTATTAATAGTAATACTTCATATTTAATATTATTAATAGTAATACTTCATATTTAATATTATTAATAGTAATACTTCATATTTAATATTATTAATAGTAATACTTCATATTTAATATTATTAATAGTAATACTTCATATTTATCATAAAGGCTAGCAGCATAATATACCTGTACATGGGACTGGATATGCAGTGATGAATCTGAATGAGAGGTTGATTGACTAGAATAGTGTTTTACTAACATGTGTTCATAGCAACCCAGCTCTATGCACCTATTCAAAATACTGTAAATGCAATATTTGTTGTTTTCCTGTTACAGAAAACCACACACAACCACCCACCACAATACCACAAAGCGATTCCCAATGAACAGTTTATGTATAGCTGTAAGCCAAGCTGATTTAAAAAACAAATCTCAGAGGGACATGGTAAACAAGGACAGGCTCAACAGCAGGGGTATTCACACACACAACAAACCCACACACACACACACAAAGCATTCACACACCCATAACAGTTTATGTAACTCACCTGTACCACACCACACCTCACCATAAAAACAACCCTACACACCATACCTCACCATAACACACCATACCATACCACAGGCCATACCAGCATACCTCACCCTACCACACATACCCTCAGAGGGACATACCACACCACACACACCATACCACACATACCTCACCATACACATATCACACCATACCATACCACACCACAATACCTCACCCTACCACACCATACCTCACCATCACCATACCACACCATACCTCACCCTACCACACCATACCACACCACACTAACACACCACACCATACCACACACCACACCACACCATACCACACCATACCACCCTACCACACCATACCTCACATACCACACCATACCCTACCACACCATACCACACCATACCCTACCACACCATATCACACCACACCATACCATACCACACCACACCATACCTCACCCTACCACACCATACCTCACCATACCACACCATACCACACCACACCTCACCCTACCACACCATACCACCACCACACCATACCATAACATATCACACCATACCATACCACACCACACCATACCTCACCCTACCACACCATACCTCACCATACCACACCATACCACACCATACCTCACCCTACCACACCATACCACACCACACCATACCTCACCATACCACATCACACCATACCACACTATACCACACCACACCACACCATACCACACCACACCATACCATACCATACCTCACCCTACCACACCATACCACACCACACCATACCACACCATACCATACCACACCACACCATACCTCACCCTACCACACCACACCACACCTCACCCTACCACATCATACCATAACATATCACACCATACCATACCACACCACACCATACCTCACCCTACCACACCATACCTCACCATACCACACCATACCACACCATACCTCACCCTACCACACCATACCACACCACACCATACCTCAACATACCACACCACACCATACCACACCACACTATACCACACCACACCATACCACACCACACCACACCACACCACACCACACCATACCATACCACACCATACCTCACCCTACCACACCATACCACACCACACCATACCATACCACACCATACCATACCACACCACACCTCACCATACCTCACCATACCACACCACACCATATCACACCACACCACACCACACCCAGTGATGATTCAGTCAGACAGCAGACATGGCTGCTGGGGCTGACACACATCCTGGGGTTGACTGGTTTTGTTTTCTTCAGGTTTTCTCTTCTTTCTGTCTCTCCGTCTGCCAGGAGCTTCAGAGTATCAACAACAAAGAGTTGAGAGGAGTTTGCAGGAGAAACAATAAGAGTTGTTGGCAGATATAAATTTGAGTGTCTGTTAGTGGATCTGATGATCAAAGACATGGAAAACAATTCTAGATGGACATGGAGGATGATACAACCTTCTGAAATAGCAGTTCTGTCATAACAAAACTCAATAACCTTTTTACAAAACAATACAAAATCCCAATAGTAGAATCATCCCTGTCCGTCTTGTAGCACATGGGGAGACGGTGTAAAGAGCTATTGAAAGGTATTCAGTGCAACCCTTGTCTGGGACAAAGGGCAAGCCTTTCTGAGTCAGACCAGGGACTAGGGACTAGTGATAAAGAACCAAAAGAATGACGGGTGAGAAGGAGGGGGTAAGGGGTGATGGCTAGGGTGTGAGGTGAGGAGTGTAGGGGGGAAAGGGTGAGGAGTGGGGAGGTAAATGGTGAAGGTAAAGAGTGTGGGGGTGAGGGGTGAAGGGTGAGAAGTTGGGGTGAGGGCTGAAGGGTGAAGGTGAGGAGTGTGGGGGTGAGGGGTGAGTAGTAAGGAGTTGGGGTGAGGGCTGAAGGGTGAGTGGTGAGGAATGTGGGGGTGAGGGGTGAAGGGTGAGGAGTTGGGGTGAGGGCTGAAGGGTGAGGGTGAGGAGTGTGGGGGTGAGGGGTGAGTGGTAAGGAGTTGGGGTGAGGGCTGAAGGGTGAGTGGTGAGGAGTGTGGGGGTGAGGGGTGAGTGGTAAGGAGTTGGGGTGAGGGCTGAAGGGTGAGGGTGAGGAGTGTGGGGGTGAGGGGTGAGTGGTAAGGAGTTGGGGTGAGGGCTGAAATGTGAGTGGTGAGGAGTATGGGGGTGAAGGGTGAGGGTGAGGGGTAAGGAGTTGGGGTGGGGGCTGAAGGGTGAGGGTGAGGAGTGTGGGGGTGAGGGGTGAGTGGTAAGGAGTTGGGGTGAGGGCTGAAGGTTGAGTGGTGAGGAGTGTTGGGGTGAGGGGTGAGTGGTAAGGGTTGGGGTCAGGGCTGAAGCGTGAGTGGTAAGGAGTGTGGGGGTGGGTGGTGAGGGGTGAGTGGTAAGGAGTTGGGGTGAGGGCTGAAGGGTGAGTGGTGAGGAGTGTGGGGTGAGGGGTGAGTGGTTGGAGTGTGGGGTAAGGGGTGAAGGGTGAGGGTAAGGAGTGGGGGTGAAGGGTGAGGAGTTGGGGTGAGGGTGAAGGGTGAGGGTGAGGAGTGTGGGGGTGAGGGCTGAAGGGTGAGTGGTGAGGGTGTGGGGGTGAGGGGTGAGGGTAAGGAGTTGGGGTGAGGGGCTGAAGGGTGAGTGGTGAGGAGTGTGGGTGTGAGGGGTGAGTGGTAAGGAGTTGGGGTGAGGGCTGAAGGGTGAGGGTGAGGAGTGTGGGGGTGACTGGTGAGGAGTGTGGGGGTGAGGGGTGAGTGGTAAGGAGTTGGGGTGAGGGCTGAAGGGTGAGGGTGTGGGGTGAGGGCTGAAGGTTGAGTGGTAAGGAGTGTGGGGGTGAGGGGTGAGTGGTAAGGAGTTGGGGTGAGGGCTGAAGGGTGAGTGGTAAGGAGTGTGGGGGTGAGGGGGTGAGTGGTAAGGAGTTGGGGTGAGGGCTGAAGGTGAGTGGTGAGGAGTTGAGGGTGGGGTGAGGGCTGAAGGCTGAGTGGTAAGGAGTGTGGGGTGAGGGGTGAGTGGTAAGGAGTATGGGGGTGAAGGGTGAGGGCTGAAGTGTGAGTGGTGAGGAGTATGGGGGTGAAGGGTGAGGGGTGAGGAGTGTGGGGGTGAGGGGTGAGTGGTAAGGAGTTGGGGTGAGGGCTGAAGGGTGAGTGGTAAGGAGTGTGGGGGTGAGTGGTGAGGAGTGTGGGGGTGAGGGGTGAGTGGTAAGGAGTTGGGGTGAGGGCTGAAGGGTGAGGAGTGTGGGGGTGAGGGCTGAAGGTTGAGTGGTAAGGAGTGTGGGGGTGAGGGGTGAGTGGTAAGGAGTTGGGGTGAGGGCTGAAGGGTGAGTGGTAAGGAGTGTGGGGGTGAGGGGTGAGTGGTAAGGAGTTGGGGTGAGGGCTGAAGGGTGAGTGGTAAGGAGTGTGGGGGTGAGGGGTGAGTGGTAAGGAGTTGGGGTGAGGGCTGAAGGGTGAGTGGTGAGAAGTATGGGGGTGAAGGGTGAGGGTGAGGGGTAGGGGTGTGGAGCTGAAGGGTAAGGGGTAAAGGGTGAGGAGGAGTATGCTGAGGATTATCTGCGGCAGGCATAAGCGTTGATGTTCTTGATGACATAGAAGCCGATGGTCATAGGGGGCATGGCTATCGTCCTCCCTGCCCGCAGCGTCTGAGGCTTCAATTCCGGGAACGTCTCGCTGTCCACCATCAACAACTTTTCTCCGTTCAACTGGACTGACCTGGGGGAGACAGGAGAGAGTGGAGTTGGAGAGATGAAGAGAGTGGAATGAAAGATAAAAGAGAGGAGAAGGATAATTGAGAGAGGGTGAGAGAGGGAAGTGTGGGAGAAAAGCTGGAGTGGTGGAGCAGCAGTCCTTCTGAGGCTGCATGTCCAGTCATCTGAACACTAGGGGGAGGTAAAGTTACATAATGGCACCGTCCTGACGGGGCGGTTTTGTGACAGATGTGATCCCTCTTAACTAGATGGAAGAGTGGCTAGGTTGTGGTTTATTTTCTCTCAATTCCAGGCAAATGCTGAATTGATCTGCACTATCATGGGTGGATTCCTAGTCTAATACAACTAACTGACAAGGAACTGATCACCAACTCATTAAAGTCTGCCTCAGAGTGCACTGAGAAGTTTCAACCCTTTGGAAGTGGGGATTACACTGGATATCCTAAAATAAATAGCCCTACGAAATAACACAACAAAATTCTTCTGTATTTTTATGAGACTGACAGATTCCAATAGACATTTTCCTGTCCCGTCGTCTGTGAGTGGAGGCCTGTAGAAAGTCAGCAGTACACTAGATAACTGAACGTGAACGCTAATGAATCCAATGCAATGTTTCAACGTCCATGCCAGCGTTAAACGCAGCGAAATAGCAAATGATTAACACAGTTATAAAAATTAAAGGGCAATTTTGTAACAATTTCTCAGGGGGAAAAAGCAAGACTCAGAGACATATATACAGGACCAGTCAAATACTTGGACACACCTACTCATTATTCTGGCGGCGTTCGGCGGTTGACGTCACCGGCTTTCTAGCCATCGCCGCTCCATTCTTCGATTATCCATTTGTTTTGTCTTGTTCCATTCACACCTGGTTTACATTCCCCAATTACACTACATGTATTTATTCCTCTGTTCCCCCTCATGTCTCTGTGTGAAATTGTTTGTGTGTTATGTGTTGTACGCACTAGGCTATGTGTTTGTTATTTTCCGTGTTATTTCACGAAGCCTGTATGAATTGTTAAACATTCATGTTGTGTGACTGTTTGTGCCCGCTATACACTTTGCCTTGTTGGCTGGAGGTTTTTAACGCAGCTGCGTCCGTCTGTAATCTTTCCCCTGCAGTAATAAAGTGTGCTCCTGTTCACAATTCTCTGCTCTCCTGCACCTGACTTCACCACGAGTACGCACACGCCTGACAAAGGGTTTTTCTTTATTTGTACTATTTTCAACATTGTAGAATAGTAGTGAAAACATCAAAACTATGAGATAACACATATGGAATCATGTTGTAGCCAAAAAACTACGAGATACACATATGGAATCATGTTGTAGCCAAAAGTGTTCAAATTATTTCTTCAAAGTAGCCACCCTTTGACTTGATGACAGCTTTGCACACTCTTGACATTCTCTCAACCAGCTTCATGAGGTAGTCGCCTGGAATGCATGTCAATTAACAGGTGTGAGAAGAAGAAGGCTGATGTTTTACATGTCTCCAACCGATTCTGTTTGTTTGTTCGTTTACTTGCGTTGTTTGTAACTTGTTTTTTAACTTATTTTGTACATAATATTGACGTCTCTTATGACCGAAAATAATTTCTGGTCATCAGGACTGCGATTACTCACCACGGACTGCCAGAATCCTTGTTTTCCTTTATCGAATCTGACGAGCCCGAAGCGAATGATATACTACTATCTCGGGAACAAGCCCAGGTCCCCATGATTTGCGTGAAGAGGAGGCGGAGAAAAAGGGGCCAGCGGGCTGCCTTCTGAGAATTTGTAGGCCATTGAATAAACCCCCACTTCACTCCATTCTGCCAGCAAACGTGCAATCTTTGGAGAATAAAATCGATGACCTACGCAGAAAATTACATTCAAAACTGTAATATCTTATGCTTCACGGAGTCGTGGCTGAACGACGACACTATCAACATACAGCTGGTTATTCGATGTACTGGCGGTATAGAACATCGGCGTCTGGGAAAATATATATATATTTCACCTTTATTTAACCAGGTAGGCAAGTTAAGAACAAGTTCTCATTTACAATTGCGACCTGGCCAAGATAAAGCAAAGCAGTTCGACACAAACAACAACACAGAGTTACACGTGGAGTAAAACAAACGTACAGTCATACAGACATACAGTAGAAAAATAAGTCTATATACAATGTGCGCAAGTAAGGTGAAATAAGGGAGGTAAAGGCAAAAAAAAGGCCATGGTGGCGAAGTAAATACAATATAGCAAGTAAAACACTGGAATGGTTGATTTGCAGTGGAAGAATGTGCAAAGTAGAGAGAAATAATGGGGTGCAAATGAGCAAAATAAATAAATACAGTAGGGAAAGAGGTAGTTGTTTGGGCTAAATTATAGATGGGCTATGTACAGGTGCAGTAATCTGTGAGATGCTCTGACAGCTGGTGCTTAAAGCTAGTGAGGGAGATAAGTGTTTCCAGTTTCAGAGATTTTTGTAGATCGTTACAGTCATTGGCAGCAGAGAACTGGAAGGAGAGGTGGCAAAAGGAAGAATTGGTTTTGGGGGTGACCAGAGAGATACACCTGCTGGAGCGCTTGCTACAGGCGTGTGCTGCTATGGTGACCAGCTAGCTGAGATAAGGGGGGACTTTACCTAGCAGGGTCTTGTAGATGACCCGGAGCCAGTGGGTTTGGCGATGAGTATGAAGCGAGGGCCAGCCAACAAGAGCGTACAGGTCGCAGTGGTGGGTAGTATATGGGGCTTTGGTGACCAAATGGATTGCACTGTGATAGACTGCATCCAATTTATTGAGTAGGGTATTGGAGGCTATTTTGCAAATGACATCGCCGAAGTCAAGGATTGGTAGGATGGTCAGTTTTACAAGGGTATGTTTGGCAGCATGAGTGAAGGATGCTTTGTTGCGAAATAGGAAGCCAATTCTAGATTTAACTTTGGATTGGAGATGTTTGATGTGAGTCTGGAAGGAGAGTTTACAGTCTAACCAGACATCTAGGTATTTGTAGTTGTCCACATATTCTAAGTCAGAACCGTGATGCTGGACGGGCGGGCAGGTGCAGGCAGCGATCGGTTGAAAAGCATGCATTTAGTTTTACTTGTATTCAAGAGCAATTGGAGGCCACGGAAGGAGAGTTGTATGGCATTGAAGCTCGCCTGGAGGGTTGTTAACACAGTGTCCAAAGACGGGCCAGAAATATACAGAATGGTGTCGTCTGCGTAGAGGTGGATCAGAGACTCACCAGCAGCAAGAGCGACATCATTGATGTATACAGAGAAGAGAGTCGGTCCAAGAATTGAACCCTGTGGCACCCCCATAGAGACTGCCAGAGGCCCGGACAACAGGCCCTCCGATTTGACACACTGAAATCTATTATAGAAGTAGTTGGTGAACCAGGCGAGGCAATCATTTGAGAAACCAAGGATATCGAGTCTGCCGATGAGGATGTGGTGATTGACAAAGTCGAAAGCCTTGGCCAGGTCAATGAATACGGCTGCACAGTATTGTTTCTTATCGATGGCGGTTAAGATATCGTTTAGGACGTTGAGCGTGGCTGAGGTACACCCATGACCAGCTCTGAAACCAGATTACATAGCGGAGAAGGTATGGTGGGATTCGAAATGGTCAGTAATCTGTTTGTTGACTTGGCTTTCGAAGACCTTAGAAAGGCAGGGTAGGATAGATATAGGTCTGTAGAGTGTCTCCCCCTATGAAGAGTGGGGTGACCGCAGCTGATCTCCAATCTTTGGGAATCTCAGACGACACAAAAGAGAGGTTGAACAGGCTAGTAATATGGGTGGCAACAATTTCGGCAGATAATTTTAGAAAGAAAGGTTCCAGATTGTCTAGCCCGGCTGATTTGTAGGGGTCCAGATTTTGCAGTTCTTTCAGAACATCAGCTGACTGGATTTGGGAGAAGGAGGAATGGGGAAGGCTTGGGCGAGTTGCTGTGGCGGGTACAGTGCTGTTGACAGGGGTAGGGGTAGCCAGGTGGAAAGCATGGCCAGTCGTAGAAAAATGCTTATTGAAATTCGCAATTATAGTGGATTTATCGGTGGTGACAGTGTTTCCTATCTTCAGTGCAGTGGGCAGCTGGGAGGAGGTGTTCTTATTCTCCATGGTAAGACAAGGGGCTAAGATGCTAAGCTCGAGGACTGTTTTGCCTGCACAGACGGGAATATGTTACGGATTTTCCGATGGCATTGAGGAGTACACCACATCAGTCATTGGCTTCATCAATAAGTGCATCGATGACGTCATCCCCACAGTGACCATTTATACATACCCCATCAAGAAGCAATGGATTTTATCCAACATCCGCACTGAGCTAAAGTCTAAAGCTTCCGCTTTCAAGGAGCGGGACTCTAACCCGGAAGCTTAGAAGAAATCCCACTATGCCCTCCAAGGGACCATCAAACAGGCAAAGCATCAATACAGGACTAAGATCAAATCGCATTACACCGGCTCTGACGTCGTCAGATGTGGCAAGGCTTGCAAACCATTACACACTACAAAGGGAAGCGCAGCCAAGAGCTGCCCAGTGACACGAGCCTCCAGATGAGCTAAATGACTTATGTGCTCGCTTCGAGGCAAATAACACTGAAACATGCAAGAGAGCACCAGCTATTCTGGACGACAGTGTGATCACGCTCTTCGCAGTCGATGTGAGTAAGAACTTTAAACAGGTTAACATTCACAAGGATGCAGGGCCAGACAGATTACCAAGACGTGTACTGCGAGCATGCGCTAACCAACTGGCAAGTGTCTTCGCTGACATTTTCATCCTCTCCCTGTCCGCGTCTGTAATAAGAACATGTTTTAAGCCGACCACCATAGTGTCTGTGCCCAAAAACACTAAGGTAACCTGCCTAAATGACTACCAACTCGTAGCACTCACGTTTGTAGCCATGAAGTGATATGAAAGGCTGGTCATGGCTCACATCAACACCATTATCCGAGAAGCCCTAGACCCACTCCAAACTGCAACCGCCCAACAGATCCACAGATGATGCAATCTCTACTGCACTCCACACTGCCCTTTTCCCAAATGGACAAAAGGAATACCTATGTGAGAATGATATTCATTGACTACAGCTCAGGGTTCAACACCATAGTGCCCTCAAAGCTCATCAATAAGCTAAGGACCCTGGGACTAAACTCCTCCCTCTGCAACTGGATCCTGGACTTCCTGACGGGCCGCCCCCAGGTGGTAAGGGTAGATAACAACACATCCGCCACGCTGATCCTCAACACGGGCACCTCAGGGGAGCGAGGTCAGTCCCCTCCTGTATTCCCTGTTCACTCATGACTGCACGGCCAGGCACGACTCCAACACCATCATTAAGTTTGCCGATGACACAACAGTGGTAGGCCTGATCACCGACAATGACGAGACAGCCTATAGGGAGGAGGTCCGAGACCTGGCAGTGTGATGCCAGGATAACAACCTCTCCCTCAACGTGATCAAGACAAAGGAGATGATTGTGGACTACAGGAAAAAGAGGACCGAGCACGCCCCCATTCTCATCGGCGGGGCTGCAGTGGAGCAGGTTGAGAGCTTCAAGTTCCTTGGTGTCCACATCACCAACAAACTAACATGGTTCAAGCACACCAAGACAGTCATGAAGAGGGCACAACAAAACCTACTCCCTTTCAGGAGACTGAAAAGACTTGGCATGGGTCCTCAGATCCTCAAAAGTTTCTACAGCTGCACCATCGAGAGCATCCTGACTGGTTGCATCATTGCCTGGTATGCGTCCATCTGGTTTGCGCTTAGCGGGACGATCATTTGTCTTTCAACAAGGACAATGACCCAAAACACACCTCCAAGCTGTGTAAGGGTTATTTGACCCAGAAGGAGAGTGATGGAGTGCTGCATCAGATGACCTGGCCTCCCCAATCCCCTAATCCTCAACCTAATTGAGATGGTTTGGGATGAGTGGTGCCGCTGAGTGAAGAAAAAGCAGCAAACAAGTGCTCAGCATACAGTTGAATTCGGAAGTTTACATACACTGAGGTTGGAGTCAGTATAACTCGTTTTTCAACCACTCACAATTTTCTTGTGAACAAACTATAGTTTTGGCAAGTCGGTTAGGACATCTACTTTGTGCATGACACAAGTACTTTTTTCAACAATATTATTATTTCACTTGTAATTCACTGTATCATAATTCCAGTAGGTCAGAAGTTTACATACAAATCAATCACAGAACAACAGCCATGGAAATTGTGAAGATGCTGGAGGAAACAGGTTCAAAAGTATCAACGTATATCCACAGTAAAACGAGTCCGATATCGACATAACCTGAAAGGCCGCTCAGCAAGGAAGAAGCCACTGCTCCAAAACCTCCATAAAAAAGTTAGACTATGGTTTGCAACTGCACATGGGGACAAAGATCATACTTTTTGGAGAAATGTCCTCTGGTCTGATGAAACAATAATATAACTGTTTGGCCATAATGACCATTGTTGTGCTTGGAGGAAAAAGGAGGAGGCTTGCAAGCCGAAGAGCACCTTCCCAACCGTGAAAGCACGGCGGTGGCAGCATCATGTTGTGGGGTGCTTTGCTGCAGGAGGGCCTTCTCAAAATAGATGGCATCATGAGGACAGAAACGTATGTGGAAATATTGAAGCAACATCTCCAGACATCAGTCAGGAAGTTAAAGCTTGGTTGCAAATGTGTCTTCCAAATGGACAATGACTCCAAGCATACTTCCAAAGTTGTGTCACAATGGCATATGGACAACAAAGTCAAGGTATTGGAGAGGCCATCACAAAGCCCTGACCTGAATCCCATAGACAATTTGTTGGCAGAACTGAAAAGGCGTGTGCGAGCACGGAGGCCTACAAACCTGACTCAGTTACACCAGCTCTGTCAGGAGGAACGGGCCAAAATTCACCCAACTTATTGTGGGACGCTTGTGAAGGCTACGCAAGCACGCTTGCTGTCTCTGCCTGGCCGGTTCCCCTCTTTCCACTGGGATTCTCTGCATCTAACCCTACTACAGGGGCCGAGTCACTGGCTTACTGGTGCTCTTTCATGTCGTCCCTAGGAGGGGTGCGTCACTTGAGTGGGTTGAGTCACTGATGTGATCTTCCTGTCTGGGTTGGCGCCCCCCCTTGGGTTGTGCTGTGGCGGAGATCTTTGTGGGCTATACTCTGCCTTGTCTCAGGATGGTAAGTTGGCGGTTGAAGATATCCCTATAGTGGTGTGGGTGCTGTGCTTTGGCAAAGTGGGTGGGGTTATATCCTTCCTGTTTGGTCCTGTCCGGGGGTATCATCGGATGGGGTCACAGTGTCTCCTGACCCCTCCTGTCTCAGCCTCCAGTATTTATGCTGCAGTAGTTTATGTGTCGGGGGGCTAGGGTCAGTTTGTTATATCTGGAGTACTTCTCCTGTCTTATCCGGTGTCCTGTGTGAATTTAAGTATGCTCTCTCTAATTCTCTCTTTCTCTCTTTCTTTCTCTCTCTCTGAGGACCTGAGCCCTAGGACCATGCCTCAGGACTACCTGGCATGATGACTCCTTGCTGTCCCCTGGCCGTGCTGCTGCTCCAGTTTCAACTGTTCTGCCTGTGAGTATTATTATTTGACCATGCTGGTCATTTATGAACATTTGAACATCTTGGCCATGTTCTGTTATAATGCCAGCAGCATACCACCCTGCATACCACTGCTGGCTTGCTTCTGGTCAGTTCCTGGATGGGAGACCAGATGCTGCTGGAAGTGGTGTTGGAGGGCCAGTAGGAGGCACTCTTTCCTCTGGTCTAACAAAATATCCCAATGACACTGCCCTGTGTAGGGTGCCGTCTTTCGGATGGGACGTTAAACGGGTGTCCTGACTCTCTGAGGTCATTAAAGATCCCATGGCACTTATTGTAAGAGTAGGGGTGTTAACCCCGGTGTCCTGGCTAAATTCACAATCTGGCCCTCAACCCATCACGGTCACCTAATAATCCCAGTTTACAATTGGCTCATTCATCCCCCTCCTCTCCCCTGTAACTATTCCCAGGTCGTTGCTGCAAATGAGAACTTGTTCTCAGTCAACTTACCTGGTAAAATAATGGAAAAATAAATAAATAATCTCCACCCGGTACAGCCAGAAGAGGACTGGCCACCCTCATAGCCTGGTTCCTCTCTAGGTTTCTTCCTAGGTTTTGGCCTTTCTAGGAGTTTTTCCTAGCCACGGTGCTTCTTCTACACCTGCATTGCTTGCTGTTTGGGGTTTTAGGCTGGGTTTCTGTACAGCACTTTGAGATATCAGTTGATGTACGAAGGGCTATATAAATAAATTTGATTTGATTTGTTTGACCCAAGTTAAAAAATTTAAAGGCAATGCTACCAAATACTAATTGAGTGTATGTAAACTTCTGACCCACTAGGAATATGATGAAATAAATAAAAGCTGAAATAAATCATTCTCTCTACTAGTATTCTGACATTTCATATTCTTAAAATAAAGTGCTGATCCTAACTGACCTAAAACAGGGAATTTTTACTAGGATTAAATGTCAGGAATTGTGAAATACTGAGTTTAAATGTATTTGGCTAAGGTGTATGTAAACTTCCGACTTTAACTGTATGTGTGAACTCCTTCAAGACTGTGGGAAAATCATTCCTCACGAAGCTGGTTGAATGATTTGTTTAACACTTTTTGGTTACTACATGTTTCCATACGTGTTATTTAATAGTTTTGATGTCTTCACTATTATTCTACAAAGCAGAATATAGTAAACATAAAGAAAATTATTGAATGTGTAGGTGTGTCCAAACTTTTGACTTGTACTGTATATATGGTTCGGGCAACACCTAACTATCAACCCACACCTCCAACTTGGCTTTCTTTTGAAAATACAAGGAGCTGTAGGGTGAACTCTCTCTCTGTCTCAGCTTGGGGTGCTAATGTGTGTAAAACAGCAGGCTTCAGAACCCCAATGTTGATCTTCACTAACGCCTCTCAGAGGATTTATGTTAGCCAGTTCAAAGCACTGGGGAGCAGGGAAGTGGAATGAGAGAGAAACAGAGATGAAGAGAGAAAAACAGAGAGCAAGAGAGAGACAGGAAGGGGGAGTAGAAGGAGACAGAAAGAAAGAAAATAGGGGAAAAGTCTAAATATCCTTTTTATATAATGTAAATGAAATTACACTTCCATATGCTGTTCCTTCAGCAGCTCCTGGCTACAGATGTATCTCTCTCTCTCTCTCCCTCTCTGTGTGTGTGTGTGTGTGTGTGTGTGTGTGTATGACCCTTCAAGTCAACAAGTTTCACCTAACTTTCACTCCAACACTGTTAGATTACAGCATGGTATTCAACGGATGGTTGCAGAGGGTCCGCAGAAATGTATACAGAATAAAAAATAAGCACAACATGTAAAGTGCTGGTCCCATGTTTAATGAGCTGAAATAAAAGATCCCAGAAATGTTCCATACGCACAAAAAGCTTATTTCTCTCAAATGTTGTGCACAAATTGGTTTACATCGCTGTTAGTGAACACTTCTCTTTTGCCAATATAATCCATACACCTGACAGGTGTGGCATATCAAAAAGGTGATTCAACTGTATGATCATTACACAGGTGCACCTTGTGCTTGGGACAATAAAAGGCCACTCTAAAATGTGCAGTTTTGTCACACAACACAATGCCACAGATGTCTTACGTTTGGAGGGGGCGTGCAATTGGCAACTGACTGCAGGAATGTTCACCAGAGCTGTTGCCAGAGAATTTAATGTTCATTTATCTACCATAAGCCGCCTCCAACTTCATTATAAAGAATTTGGCAGTAAGTCCAACCGGCCTCACCACCGCAGACCAAGTGTAACCATCCTCGAATAGGCTATCAGTGCGGCATGTGCTACAGGCTGCTGGTAAGCTTTCTTGACATGGACATAAATTTTTGCATACACATGGTTAACCTTTGTTTAACTGCTCGGTGCTTAGCAAAAATGTGTTTGGAGTTACCTTTTCTAGCTAATAGGCTACATTAGAGTTCACACTTCTTCTTCCAATTATAATGTGGGAAGGACAAAATAATGAAAAACTATCTACCAAATCTGTCAATTTAAAAATGTTGATTACTTCTCCTTGCCATTACCATTCACATGATAATAAGACAAGACATAACATGATGGAGTTCGCCGGTTTGCCTGGGAGGGGGTCCCTGGGCAATAAAGGTTGAAGACCCCTGGACTATAGTAACAATCACAGAGACCCTTATTCAAGTCCAGTTCGGGCTCCCCTGGGAATTCACTGCAATATACCTTGACAACAATTCTTCCATATTCCATACAAAATGTGAGTTGTTCTGCGAAACAGCTATATTTACCAGGATGCATTAAACCCTGTGGATACAGTCCTACCAGGAACAGTATGATATTCCATTACACTTCTTGATTAGCCCCGGGAGTTAGTATAACCTTACCTAACATTTAATTGTTCATACACATATATAGTTGAGTGGTATCACTCCTGGCAATGAGCACACACCAGACCCCGATACGTCAGGGGTTTCAACCCTGTGGCCACCTTTCCTGTTTCATACTGTCTAAATAAAGTAATACAAAATAAGAAAGGAGAATGGAATTATACTATGATAATGACCTGATTGAGACCATAGGCTCCAAAGTGGAAAGAAGAATTAGAGAGCACCTCATTTGCTGATTGACCAGATTTATTGAGACTGAGAGTGTCTGCTAAATGACCAACATGTTAAATCTAGAGAATGCAAAGCCATTAAACAAACTAAGATCCATTTCCCTGTGGCCAGACCTGCGTATACATGTACAGGGCTGGCTGTTGCATTGTAGTCACATTTATAGACATCTGGAGTTGCTCAAACAATAATAAAAGTCCCCAGTGCTCTACCTATGCTGAGTGAAAGCAGTAAGACCACCAGTTGGAGTCTAGAACAGAGCCGGCGTTCTCCTCCGTTGCTCACGGTTATATTAACAACCACTATAATCCCTTGTAACACCACTAACACATCCTCATCATTAACCTGTTATTACAATGCACACAGAAACACATGCACACACACAGGTCCGTACACCCATGTGAACGTGCACACACACACAGGTCCGTACACCCATGTGAACGTGCACACACACACACACTCATTAGGCCGTTATTGCAGGATCAGCCTTGTGTCTGAATAACAGGCTGAGTTTAGGCTGGAGAGGTCAAGAGAGGGATGGATTACTGCCAGACAGACAGGCAGAGAGGAGGGGAAGGAGAGAGCAATGTGGGGAAACGATTGCAGCAGAGTTAGTGAAAAGGACTGGGGGTTTTACTGCCTGGAAAACAGGGGGAGACAAGGAGAGGAGAGAATAAAAGAAGGATGGATGTGTAGAGATGTCAGGAATGGAGAGAGAGAAAGGAGCAAGAGAAAATGGGTGAATGGAGGGAGGGCAGCAGGGCTACTGGTATGGAATGGTAACAGTGAGGTAGAAGATAGAGGAACGGGGTGGATGGAGTGTAGGGCTGTGCAGGGCTACTGGTATGGAATGGTAACAGTGAGGTAGAAGACAGGGGAATGGGGTGGATGGAGTGTAGGGCTGTGCAGGGCTACTGGTATGGAATGGTAACAGTGAGGTAGAAGACAGGGGAATGGGGTGGATGGAGTGTAGGGCTGTGCAGGGCTACTGGTACTGGTAGAACAGCTAATCTTCCCAGAGGGCTCTGGGGTGCAGACCAGATCAGACCAGAACCAGATCCAGACCAGAACCATCCCCTCTAGTAAGTCCTTTGGTACCAGCATATGTTTATTATCACGGCCCACACAGTTCACTTTTCAATTTCAATAAACAAGGACAAACTTATTGTGCTAATCGGATTCTATTGCCAATTCTCAACCATGGACGTTTGGATGTTTGATGTTTGATATCTCTTTGCTGTGTGTGTGTGTGTGTGTATGTCATGACTGACTGCTTCCCTCTCATGAACATTTGCTCCTACTATAAATACATCCAACGATAAACATCATAGCATATTCCCTCTGTAGAAATACTATAGCCTGTCAAAAATCCCACCATTTGGAGAAAAATTCTACCTTTTGAGACCTTTTAATATTTTTCTTTGAAATAATCAAATATGAATCTTTATAACCTGGCTAAAAAGACCCTCAAGTCTTCTTACCATCCAGTATACTGTAGAGCAGGGATCATCAACTAGATTCAGCAGCGGGACGATTTGTTTCTTGAGCGGAGGGTCGGGGGGCAGAGACATAATTACAAATCATTTGTAGACTGCAAATTGACTGCAAGTCACCCAAACAGATATCATATTTGACTAAAACACATTCATTTCAAATCTTGCTTACATTTGTATACAATCTATTATGCGTGGGAATACTTGGGAACAGTTTTCCAAAATGAAAATCACTTGTAGCTGACTATGTTTTTATCAGTCTTTTATGTCCAACAATGACAGTTCTAAAATGTTTATAATAATAATTATATGGGCAACCTTGCTGTGTAGTGTAGTATCTAGACAACTATGGTCCTGGAGGGCTGCAGGGTTATGCACGTTTTTGCTTCATTCCAGCACTAAGTATCTATAGTATGAAGACCTTATAAAGGGTTTATGAAGGCTTGAGCCTTTAAAGATGTGGTTTATTTACAGTGGAACCAAAAATGCTTCAGTAGAGATGCACAAATCCTATCTTCCAATCTTCCCTATTAAAGGAGAACCCCCCCCACCCTGTTTCCCACAGAGAGGTTAGCTAGAGGGACAGCTGTGTTATGGTAACCTAGGTCTCTCTGGCTCTCTCCTGTATGTTGGAATTGCCAGGTCAGTGGGTCACGGTGTGTATGCGTGCGTGCATGTGTGTGTGTGCAACTACATATTAAGACGCCGAGGTCTGGTCCTCGATAATGTTTTCTAATTTGAATAAAAAGTTTATAATAAAAATATATACCGTATAGGGCCTATTGCACAAGTAAAAATATATACAGTATGGGGCCTATTGTACAAGTAAAAATATATACAGTATGGGGCCTATTGTACAAGTAAAAATATAGACAGTATGGGGCCTATTGCACAAAGAAAAATATATACAGTATGGGGCCTATTGTACAAAGAAAAATATATACAGTATGGGGCCTATTGCACAAAGAAAAATATATACAGTATGGGGCCTATTGTACAAAGAAAAATATATACAGTATGGGGCCTATTGCACAAATAAAAATATATACAGTATGGTGCCTATTGCACAAATAAAAATATATACAGTATGGGGCCTATTGCACAAATAACAATATATACAGTATGGTGCCTATTGTATAAATAAAAATATATACAGTATGGGGCCTATTGTATAAATAAAAATATATACAGTATGGTGCCTATTGCACAAATAAAAATATATACAGTATGGGGCCTATTGCACAAAGAAAAATATATACAGTATGGGGCCTATTGTACAAAGAAAAATATATACAGTATGGGGCCTATTGCACAAATAAAAATATATACAGTATGGGGCCTATTGCACAAATAACAATATATACAGTATGGGGCCTATTGCACAAAGAAAAATATATACAGTATGGGCCTATTGTACAAATAAAAATATATACAGTATGGGGCCTATTGCACAAATAAAAATATATACAGTATGGGGCCTATTGTACAAATAAAAATATATACAGTATGGGGACTATTGTACAAATAAAAATATATACAGTATGGGGCCTATTGTACAAATAAAAATATATACAGTATGGGGCCTATTGTACAAATAAAAATATATACAGTATGGTGCCTATTGCACAAATAAAAATATATACAGTATGGGGCCTATTGTACAAATAAAAATATATACAGTATGGGGCCTATTGTACAAATAAAAATATATACAGTATGGGGCCTATTGTACAAATAAAAATATATACAGTATGGGGCCTATTGTACAAATAAAAATATATACAGTATGGTGCCTATTGCACAAATAAAAATATATACAGTATGGGGCCTATTGCACAAATAAAAATATATACAGTATGGGGCCTATTTTACAAATAAAAATATATACAGTATGGGGCCTATTGCACAAATAAAAATATATACAGTATAGCCTATTGCACAAATAAAATATATACAGATATACAGTATGGGGCCTATTGCACAAATAAAAATATATACAGTATGGGGCCTATTGCACAAATAAAAATATATACAGTATGGGGCCTATTGTACAAATAAAAATATATACAGTATGGTGCCTATTGCACAAATAAAAATATATACAGTATGGGGCCTATTGCACAAAATATGAATGACGGTCAACATCTAAATATTGCTCCCAGCTTTGATCAAAGCTCAGAACATCTATATTTTTTAAAACCAAATCAAATCTAATTGTATTTGTCACAATCAAGTGCAGACCTTACCTTGAAATGCTTACTTACAAGCCCTTAACCAACAATGCAGTTCAAGAAATATAGTTATATTTAATAGATAAACGAATGTAAAAAAAAAAAAACATAAAATAAGTAACACAATAAAATAACAAAAATGACGCTATATACAGGGGGTACCAAGTACTGAGTCAATGTACAGGGGTACATGTTAGTCAAGGTAATATGTACATGTAGGTAGGGGTAAATTGACAATGCATAGATAATGAAAAGCGAGTAGCAGCAGTATACAAAACCAATGGGGGGGGGGGGGGACAATGTAAATAGTCCAGTGGCCATTTGATTAATTGTTCAACAGTCTTATGACTTGGGGTAGAAGCTGTTAAGGAGCCATTTGGACCTAGGCTTGGTGCTCTGATAATGATTGGTAAGGTAGCAGAGAGAAGCAGACTTGGGTGACTGGAGTCTGACAATTCTTTGGGTCTTCCTCTGACACCGCCTAGTATATACAGTGGGGAGAACAAGTATTTGATACAATGCCGATTTTGCAGGTTTTCCTACTTACAAAGCATGTAGAGGTCTGCCATTTTTATTATAGGTACACTTCAACTGTGAGAGACGGAATCTAAAACAAAATTCCATAAAATCACATTGTATGATTTTAAAGTAATTAATTTGCATTTTATTGCATGACATAAGTATTTGATACATCAGAAAAGCAGAACTTAATATTTGGTACAGAAACCTTTGTTTGCAATTACAGAGATCATACGTTTTCTGTAGTTCTTGACCAGGTTTGCACACACTGCAGCAGGGATTTTGGCCCACTCCTCCATACAGACCATCTCCAGATCCTTCCGGTTTTGGGGCTGTCGCTGGGCAATATGGACTTTCAGCTCCCTCCAAAGATGTTCTATTGGGTTGGGTCTGAGACTGTCTAGGGCCACTCCAGGACCTTGAGATGCTTCTTATGGAGCCACTCCTTAGTTGCCCTGGCTGTGTGTTTCAGGTCGTTGTCATGCTGGAAGACCCAGCCGCAACCCATCTTTAATGCTCTTACTGAGGGAAGGAGGTTGTTGGCCAAGATCTCGCGATAAGATCTCCCCTCAATACGGTGCAGTCGTCCAGTCCCCTTTTGCAGAAAAGCATCCCCAAAGAATGATGTTTCCACCTCCATGCTTCACGGTTGGGATGGTGTTCTTGGGGTTGTACTCATCCTTCTTATTCCTCCAAACCCGTGGTGGAGTTTAGACCAAAAAGCTCTATTTTGTCTCATCAGACCACATGACCTTCTCCCATTCCTCCTCTGGATCATCCAGATGGTCATTGGCAAACCTCAGACGGCCTGGACATGTGCCTGGCTTGAGCAGGGGGACCTTGCGTGCGCTGCAGATTTAATCCATGACGGCGTAGTGTGTTACTAATGGTTTTCTTTGAGACTGTGGTCCCAGCTCTCTTCAGGTCATTGACCAGGTCCTGCCGTGGAGTTCTGGGCTGACGTGGTGAGATCTTGCATGGAGCCCCAGACCGAGGGTGATTGACCATCATCTAGAACTTCTTCCATTTTCTAATAATTGCGCCAACAGTTGTTGCCTCCTCACCAAGCTGCTTGCCTATTGTCCTGTAGCCCATCCCAGCCCTTGTGCAGGTCTCAATTTTACCCCTGATGTCCTTACACAGCTCTCTGGTCTTGGGCCATTGTGGAGAGGTTGGAGTCTGTTTGATTGAGTGTGTGGACAGGTGTCTTTATACAGGTAACGAGTTCAAATAGGTGCAGTTAATACAGGTAATCAGTGGAGAACAGGAGGGTTTCTAAAGAAAACTAACAGGTCTGTGAGAGCCAGAATCGTACTAGTTGGTAGGTGATCAAATGCTTATGTCATGCAATAAAATACAAATTAATTACTTAAAAATCATACAATGTGATACCTATGATAAAAATTACAGACCTCTACATGCTTTGTAAGTAGGAAAACCTGCCAAATCGGGCAGTGTATCAAATATTGTTCTCCCACTGTAGGTCCTGGATGGCAGGAAGCTTGGCCTCAATGATTTACTGGGCCAAACGCACCATCCTCTGTAGGCTTTACGGTTGCCATACCAGGCAGGATGTAACTGGTCAAGATGCTCTCGACGGTGCAGCTGTAGAACGTTTTGAGGATCTGGGGACGCATGGCAAATCTTTTCATTCTCCCAAGGGGAAAAATTTGTTGTTATGCCCTTTTCACGACTTTTTCTTGGTGTGTTTGGACCATGATAGTTTGTTGGTGATGTGGACACCAAGGAACTTGAACTCTCAACCCGCTCCACTACAGCCCCATATATGAGAAGCGGGAGTGAACAGGCAGTGGCTCGGGTGGTTGCTGTCCTTGATGTTCTTTTGGCCTTCCTGTGACAACGGGTGGTGTAGGTGTCCTGGAGTGCAGGTAGTTTGCCCCGTGATGCGTTGTGCAGACCTCACTACCCTCTGAGAGCCTTACGGTTGTGGGCGGAGCAGCCGTACTAGGCGGTGATACAGCCCGACAGGATGCTCGATTGTGCATCTGCATAAGTTTGTGAGTGTTTTGGTGACAACACAAATTTCATCAGTCTCCTGAGGTTGAAGAGACATTGTTGCGCCTTCTTCTCCATGCTATCTGTGGGTGGACCATTTCAGTTTGTCCGTGTTGTGTACGCCAAGGAACTTAAAACTTTCCACCTTCTCCACTACTGTCTCGTCGATGTGGATAGGGGTGCTACCTTTGCTGTTTCCTGAAGTCCAAGATCATCTCCTTTGTTTTGTTGACGTTGGTGGAGGTTATTTTCCTGACACCACACTCCGAGGGCCCTCACCTCCTCCCTCTAGACCATCTCGTCGCTTTTGGTAATCAATCCATTCCACTGTTGTGTTGTCTGCTAACTGATGATTGAGTTCGGCGTGCGTGGCCACGCAGTCATGGTGAACAGGGAGTACAGGAGAGGGCTCAGAACGCACCCTTGTGGGGCCCCAGTGTTGAGGATCATCAGGGTGGAGATGTTGTTTCCTACCCTCACCACCTGGGGGCGTCCCATCAGAAAGTCCAGGACCCAGTTGCACAGGCGGGGTCGAGACCCAGGGTCTCGAACTTAATGGTGAGTTTGGAGGGTACTATGCTGAGCTGTAGTCGATGAACAGCATTCTTACATTTGTATTCCTCTTGTCCAGATGGGACAGGGCAGTGTGCAGTGTGCAGTGTGATTGTGTCATCTGTGGACCTATTGGGGCAGTAAGCAAATTAGAGTAGAGTCTCTCAAAGCACTTCATGATGACGGAAGGAGTGCTACGGGCGATAGTCATTTAGCTCAGTTACCTTAGCTTACTTGGGAACAGGAACAATGGTGGCCCTCTGAAGCATGAGGGAACAGCAGACTGGGATAGGGATTGATTGAATATGTCCGTAAACACACTAGCCAGCTGGTCTGTGCATGCTCTGAGGACACTGCTATGGGATGCCGTCTGGGCCGGCAGCCTTGCGAGGGTTAAATGTTTTACTCACGTTGGCTGCGGTGAAAGAGAGCCCGCAGGTTTTGGTGACAGGCCGTATCGGTGGCACTGTATTGTCCTCAAAGAGAGCAAAGAAGTTGTTTAGTTTGTCTGGGAGCAAGACATCGGGGTCTGCGACGGGACTGGTTCTCTTTTTGTAGTCTGTGATTGACTGTAGACCCTGCGACATACGCCTTGTGTCTGAGCCATTGAATTGCGACTCTACTTTGTCTCTATACTGACGCTTAGATTGTTTGATTGCCTTACGGCGGAATAGCTACACTGTTTGTATTCTGTCATGTTTCGGTCACCTTGCCCTAATTAAAAGCAGTGGTTCGGCTTTCAGTTTTGCGTGAATGCTGCCATCAATCCACGGTTTCTGTTTGGGAAGGTTTTAATAGTCGCCATGGGTACAACATCACCGATGCACTTGCTAATGAACTCGCTCACAGAGTCAGCGATACTTCAATGTTGTTGTTCATTACTATCCGGAACGTATCCCAGTCCACGTGATCGAAGCAATCTTGAAGCGTGGAATCAGATTGGTGGGACCAGCATTGAACAGACCTGAGCACAGGCGTTTCATGTTTTAGTTTTCGGTTTATAGGCTGGAAGCATCAAAATGGAGTCGTGGTCAGATTTGCGAAAGGAGGCGGGGGAGGGCTTTGTATGCATCACGGAAGTTAGAGTAACAATGATCCAGAATTTTGCCAGCCCGGGTCGTGCATTCGATATGCTGATAAAAATTTAGGGGAGCCTTGTTTTTCAGATTAGCCTTGTTAAAATTATACAGCCGTTAAATGTGGTCGCACTGCCAGCATTGGTTTGTGTGGTAAATAGATGGCTTTGAACAAATATAGATGAAATATGTTTTGTTAGAAAGTGTTGTCTATTGTTTTTCATGAGTGCTCCACCTCAAGCGAGCAATACCTAGAGACTTCCTTGTTATAAGACATTGCTCACCAGTTGTTATTGAGAATAGACACACACCACCACCCCTCGTCACCGGACATAACTGTCTTGTCCGGCCGATGCACAGAACATTCTAAATACACTCTCGAACAGCTAACTCCGCACTCTCACGGCTGGGCTGAGCACCTGAGATATGAAACGAACTACCCCATCTCACAGTCGGCTCAATAGGCAATTAGTCTGGAGATGCTGCTGGTAGTGTGTTGGCGAGATGCCAGACAAAGATTGACTTGCCTAGTTAAATAAAGGTTAAATAAAATGTTTTTTTTTTTTAAATGCATTAGCAAAAAATACTCAAATAATTTACACAGAGTATACTGAAACAGACAGTGATGTGGCACTCAGTGGTGAGGCTGGGAGCAGGCTGCAATGCATGCAGGAGGAAGCAGAGGAGACAGAGGGTCAGTTCTGTGGTTCACAAACTTGTGGTGGGGCATAACATTACAATTGTATAGCTAACAGGCTGTGTGTTCTTTGTAGATGGACTGAGGTGAATGAAGCTACAGCAGCCAAGGTGATAATGGCTGGGGTCTTTTTTAGCTTGTTTTTGCTGTTCTCCAAATAGCATTTTAAAGAGTTTTGTATTGTATAGAAAAATGCAGTAAATGAGCTTCTTTTCAAAGAAACATTTCTTGGGGAAACACCTAAATATTGGCCATATAGCTACACATGATCCCTGAGACAGCGAGAGATATAGAGATAAATAAATAGAAATGGAAGGAGAGAGGAGGGAGAGAAAAAGGGAGAGAGAGAAGGAGAGAAAGAGAGCGAGAGTAAGGAGAAAGGAGTGAGAGAGAGAGAGAGAGAGAAAGAGAGAGAGAGAGAGAGAGAGTGTATTTGTGAGTGTGTATCACACCCCTGCTATGCACTACTGACCTGGCGTGTAGTCCGTCTGTCCCGTAGGGCGGCAGGTACTGATGGACAGTCTTGTTACGCCAGGTTCCAGCTTGATTTTCTTCCTGGACCGATGCAGGTTGATGATATAGATCGTTATGGACCCTTTCACGTAGTTATGACTGGAAGAAGAAGCATTCTAAATGAATGGTAAACACAAATATTAGTTCTTCTTCTAATCGCATGAATCAGTCCCAAAACACTAAGCACCCCCCACTGCAGAGACTACCTTTTGTTGCTTTCTCACTCCCCTTGTCTCACTATGTCCATCTAGATCTGTAAGGTGCTCTATAGTGTCTTCCTCTGCTAAGTACAATAGAAACGTCAGTAACTGAACAGGAGAACAGACATGTTAAAAACAGAGTAAAGGCTGTCGGACCATTTAATAACAGGGGATCAAATGTGTTCCAAGCATTCCATAAATTCACTGTAATATATTATCTTTGCAATCCTGAAACCTATTATTATGTTTAGTTTATAAGTCCAGATAAAAAGTGTATTTTGTGTTATTCTTCCATTGCCCTCTTAGCCCTTTTTCTAGATATTTACAGTACATTTCATAACACTGTGGTATATGCCTAGATTGAATGGATCTAATATGTTTTGATATGCTCAAGACCTAAGACCTGTAGTCTCTACTCACATCACATTAGGGATGAATTGGAGGGTGTGAACGTGTGGGACTGACCTCCTAGAATGCACAGACAACACTGCATGTGTTCAGAGTGCTGGGGGAGGATTTAGGAATATTACCAAAGATAAGAAAAACATGATAACATGTAATACACTGCATAATGTGAAGGCTAGATCAGCACAACTGAGGGTCCCATATGTTTCAGGGTGTGTGTGTGTGTGTGTGTGTGTGTGTGTGTGTGTGTGTGTGTGTGTGTGTGTGTGTGTGTGTGTGTGTGTGTGTGTGTGTGTGTGTGTGTGTGTGTGTGTGTGTGTGTGTGCACCATAGGTTTCAGGTGTGTGTGTGTGCACCATAGGTTTCCAGGGTGTGTGTGTGTGCACTATAGGTTTCAGAGGACCACATTGTTAAGGGTCAGGGTTGGGCTTTATCAGATCGGTCGATTAGCGATCCTTCTCTGATTAGCAATCTCTCCATCTCTCTCATTCTCCAGCTCTCACGGCTTGAGGTTTTGTTCACTCTCGTTTCTACACCTCATCGTACAACAAGGAAATGCTGAGCAGACCCACAGAGAGCCGATTCAAGTGACTTGAAAAATGCAAACATAGACACATGGAAAGAGAACAGATTAGAATCAGGGTTGGTCACGTCTGTAAACAGAACGTCTGTCTGTCTTTGTGTCAGACAGTGTAATCACTCAGCCCTGGAGTATTTATTCTGCTCAACTATTAAAGCCTTATGCCAAACATTGCTCAGGGCTGGGATGTATCAGACAGAAAGAGATGGAGTGTCAGATACCGATAGATTAGATGAAGAGATGGAGAGAGGGATAAAGACAGTCCAGGATTTCAAAAGATGAGGTTCTGAGGCATTAGAAGCAGTGAAAGTAAACAACCTTTACGTTGTTTGATGCTGAAGCATTGGTTTAGAGTGAAACAGACCATGCTAACCACTAAATGTCTGGAAAGCTAGAAACTGCTAAATGGCTAGAAGAATACAATAGCCAAAATAGAACTGAAACCGTTAACTGGCTAACTGGCTAAAGAATACTATACCCTTGATAGCAAAAGAGTATTGAAACCAATAATGGGCTAACTGGCTAACTGGCTAACTGGCTAGAAGAATACAATACCCTTGAGAGCAAAAGAGTATTGAAACCGATAATGGGCTAACTGGCTAACTGGCTAAAGAATACAATACCCTTGATAGCAAAAGAGTACTGAAACCGCTAACTGGCGAACTGGCTAACTGGCTAGTAGAATACAATACCCTTGATAGCAAAAAGAGTACTGAAACCAATAACGGGCTAACTGGTTAACTGGCTAACTGGCTAGAATAATACAATACCCTTGGTAGCAACAGAGTACTTAACCTGCTAAGTGGCGAACTGGCGAGAAGAATACAATACCCTTGATAGCAAAAGCGTACTGAAACTGCTAACTGGTTAAAGGAGGATGACTGTTGAGATCCAGATATAAGTGCCAGGGGCTAAAGGCTCCGATCATAATAGGCGTCCTATCCTTCGAGGTGCCAGATGGAAAGCATTGGATGACAACTATTTAAAATCTCTGCAGATCTGTCAACAGGCCACACCGTGGGTAACAGATCAGATGTGAGGTGTGTCTGTATCAGTAGATCCCGAGTCCCTAGAGTGTATCATTACGCTACTGCTCTCTACACCACACCTGCAACTGAGATGGAATAGAACAGGGAAACATCCAATGGCCTGGACCTGAGGAGAAAGATCAAAGAAAATGTTCACCAGCAAAGATGGAAGACTGATAAACGCTTATAGGTGTTTATTGTATATTCAATAAAAAATATAGAACATAGTTATTACATATAGATAATGTGGTGTGCGGAGCCAGGTGAACAGATGTAACTGAGCCGTGTGTGTATGGATGGGACAGAGGGCAGTAAGTCTAGCCTGGTGATGAAATCTCTGCTGCTGACCTGTTACACATCACATACGGCTGGGTTAAATGATAACCTTGAACAGGGGGAACAGGGGGATGGTGCTGCTCTTTATCTATTCTGGGACAGACGTACCCATTGTACCTCCATCTCCCCTCACACTCCCCCAAAACCCCCTCCAACCAATCCGAGCTGAGATAAAGGACTGTTGCCGCCTCTCTGACAAAGAGAAGAGTCCCTCACACACCTGATAAGTGATACCTGTTATGTTTTATGGCCTGGCCGCTCTGAAAGACTGAGTAGTCTGGATGAGGGTTATTTATGAGCTGACCAGGCAGAATTATGGCAGGCTGGGTAATTAATGTGATTTATCATGGCTAGAGTGGCTTATTAATGGGCTATAGTGCAGGAGAGACTAGACACAGTGACTAGACACCGTGCCTCAGGTGTCTGTGAATCTATTAAGAATGTAACACAAAGGTAAGGAAAATGGGACAAGCCATAGAAGTCTGGGCTTTGAGTGCTTTTTAGCCACCAAACTAATCTTTGTCCTTAGGCCAAAATTGTACTTCCAAAATTGTACTTGTGGAATCTGGTAGAGTGTATGGCTGTAATCTT
>NW_027039626.1:0-81448 GCF_034236695.1 Oncorhynchus nerka
ATCAGAGGCACCTTCTACTGAAATAGCTGTATTTTATCTGGAGCACTGTTGGATTCTGTCATGTGTAGGAGTGTGATTAGGTAGGCAGAAAGGTGCCAACCAGGGCTTGTTGGTGGGTGGTTGGTTTACACTGTAGCTACGCTCTATTGGTCAAACCTCTGCCATACAGAGGAAGATTCTATACCTGCAGTGACTCAGTGAATGGGTGCGTTTCAGATGCACACATTCTGCGCAGGTCTGCGCAGGTCATCAGACGTTTGCAGTAATTAGAGAAATGTTTGAAGTATCAGGAAGCACATCAATATGATATGATGATCTTCTAAACTTCTCAGGCCTGCATACTGTAGACTCTGTGTTTCTGGAACGCACTCATTACATGAGCCCCTGAGGATCCATCCACGGAATCAGTGAGAGAGAGGAGGAAGTTTAGTGTTTCTCTGACCTAGACTTTCCCAGAGTCTCAAAAATAAACATCAATGGTCGGAGGCGTGGGGCAGTTCTGACGCAAAACGCGCTTGCATTCTATATCCTGGTTCATATACTACGTTCCAATGAAAAGTCTCATTCTATATCCTGGTTCATATACTACGTTCCTGTGAAAAGTATCATTCTATATCCTGGTTCATATACTACGTTCCTGTGAAAAGTATCATTCTATATCCTGGTTCATATACTACGTTCCTGTGAAAAGTATCATTCTATATCCTGGTTCATATACTACGTTCCTGTGAAAAGTCTCATTCTATATCCTGGTTCATATACTACATTCCTGTGAAAAGTCTCATTCTATATCCTGGTTCATATACTACGTTCCTGTGAAAAGTCTCATTCTATATCCTGGTTCATATACTACGTTCCTGTGAAAAGTCTCATTCTATATCCTGGTTCATATACTACATTCCAATGAAAAGTCTCATTCTATATCCTGGTTCATATACTACATTCCTGTGAAAAGTCTCATTCTATATCCTGGTTCATATACTACATTCCTGTGAAAAGTCTCATTCTATATCCTGATATAACATTCCTGTCTCATTCTATATCCTGGTTCATATACTACATTCCTGTGAAAAGTCTCATTCTATATCCTGGTTCATATACTACATTCCTATGAAAAGTCTCATTCTATATCCTGGTTCATATACTACATTCCTGTGAAAAGTCTCATTCTATATCCTGGTTCATATACTACGTTCCTGTGAAAAGTCTCATTCTATATCCTGGTTCATATACTACATTCCTGTGAAAAGTCTCATTCTATATCCTGGTTCATATACTACATTCCTGTGAAAAGTCTCATTCTATATCCTGGTTCATATACTACGTTCCTGTGAAAAGTCTCATTCTATATCCTGGTTCATATACTACATTCCTGTGAAAAGTCTCATTCTATATCCTGGTTCATATACTACGTTCCTGTGAAAAGTCTCATTCTATATCCTGGTTCATATACTACATTCCTGTCTCTCATTCTATATCCTGGTTCATATACTACGTTCCTGTGAAAAGTCTCATTCTATATCCTGGTTCATATACTACGTTCCTGTGAAAAGTCTCATTCTATATCCTGGTTCATATACTACGTTCCTGTGAAAAGTCTCATTCTATATCCTGGTTCATATACTACGTTCCTGTGAAAAGTCTCATTCTATATCCTGGTTCATATACTACATTCCTGTGAAAAGTCTCATTCTATATCCTGATTCATATACTACGTTCCAATGAAAAGTTTCATTCTATATCCTGGTTCATATACTACATTCCTGTGAAAAAGTCTCATTCTATATCCTGGTTCATATCCTGTGAAAAGTCTCATTCTATATCCTGGTTCATATACTACGTTCCTGTGAAAAGTCTCATTCTATATCCTGGTTCATATACTACGTTCCTGTGAAAAGTCTCATTCTATATCCTGGTTCATATACTACGTTCCTGTGAAAAGTCTCATTCTATATCCTGGTTCATATACTACGTTCCTATGAAAAGTCTCATTCTATATCCTGGTTCATATACTACTTCCTGTGAAAAGTCTCATTCTATATCCTGGTTCATATACTACGTTCCTGTGAAAAGTCTCATTCTATATCCTGGTTCATATACTACATTCCTGTGAAAAGTCTCATTCTATATCCTGGTTCATATACTACATTCCTGTGAAAAGTCTCATTCTATATCCTGGTTCATATACTACATTCCTGTGAAAAGTCTCATTCTATATCCTGGTTCATATACTACGTTCCTGTGAAAAGTCTCATTCTATATCCTGGTTCATATACTACATTCCTGTGAAAAGTCTCATTCTATATCCTGGTTCATATACTACATTCCTGTGAAAAGTCTCATTCTATATCCTGGTTCATATACTACATTCCTGTGAAAAGTCTCATTCTATATCCTGGTTCATATACTACGTTCCTATGAAAAGTCTCATTCTATATCCTGGTTCATATCTACATTCCTGTGAAAAGTCTCATTCTATATCCTGGTTCATATACTACATTTCAATGAAAAGTCTCATTCTATATCCTGGTTCATATACTACGTTCCTATGAAAAGTCTCATTCTATATCCTGGTTCATATACTACATTCCTGTGAAAAGTCTCATTCTATATCCTGGTTCATATACTACATTCCTGTGAAAAGTCTCATTCTATATCCTGGTTCATATACTACATTCCTGTGAAAAGTCTCATTCTATATCCTGGTTCATATACTACATTCCTGTGAAAAGTCTCATTCTATATCCTGGTTCATATACTACGTTCCTATGAAAAGTCTCATTCTATATCCTGGTTCATATACTACATTCCTGTGAAAAGTCTCATTCTATATCCTGGTTCATATACTACGTTCCTGTGAAAAGTCTCATTCTATATCCTGGTTCATATACTACATTCCTGTGAAAAGTCTCATTCTATATCCTGGTTCATATACTACGTTCCTGTGAAAAGTCTCATTCTATATCCTGGTTCATATACTACGTTCCTGTGAAAAGTCTCATTCTATATCCTGGTTCATATACTACATTCCTGTGAAAAGTCTCATTCTATATCCTGGTTCATATACTACATTCCTGTGAAAAGTCTCATTCTATATCCTGGTTCATATACTACGTTCCTGTGAAAAGTCTCATTCTATATCCTGGTTCATATACTACATTCCTGTGAAAAGTCTCATTCTATATCCTGGTTCATATACTACGTTCCTGTGAAAAGTCTCATTCTATATCCTGGTTCATATACTACATTCCTGTGAAAAGTCTCATTCTATATCCTGGTTCATATACTACATTCCTGTGAAAAGTCTCATTCTATATCCTGGTTCATATACTACATTCCTGTGAAAAGTCTCATTCTATATCCTGGTTCATATACTACGTTCCTGTGAAAAGTCTCATTCTATATCCTGGTTCATATACTACATTCCTGTGAAAAGTCTCATTCTATATCCTGGTTCATATACTACGTTCCTGTGAAAAGTCTCATTCTATATCCTGGTTCATATACTACATTCCTGTGAAAAGTCTCATTCTATATCCTGGTTCATATACTACGTTCCTGTGAAAAGTCTCATTCTATATCCTGGTTCATATACTACATTCCAATGAAAAGTCTCATTCTATATCCTGGTTCATATACTACGTTCCTGTGAAAAGTCTCATTCTATATCCTGGTTCATATACTACATTCCAATGAAAAGTCTCATTCTATATCCTGGTTCATATACTCGTTCCTATTCTCATTCTATATCCTGGTTCATATACTACGTTCCTGTGAAAAGTCTCATTCTATATCCTGGTTCATATACTACATTCCTGTGAAAAGTCTCATTCTATATCCTGGTTCATATACTACATTCCTGTGAAAAGTCTCATTCTATATCCTGGTTCATATACTACATTCCTGTGAAAAGTCTCATTCTATATCCTGGTTCATATACTACGTTCCTGAAAAGTCTCATTCTATATCCTGGTTCATATACTACATTCCTGTGAAAAGTCTCATTCTATATCCTGGTTCATATACTACGTTCCTGTGAAAAGTCTCATTCTATATCCTGGTTCATATACTACGTTCCTGTGAAAAGTCTCATTCTATATCCTGGTTCATATACTACATTCCAATGAAAAGTCTCATTCTATATCCTGGTTCATATACTACGTTCCTGTGAAAAGTCTCATTCTATATCCTGGTTCATATACTACATTCCTGAAAAGTCTCATTCTATATCCTGGTTCATATACTACGTTCCTATGAAAAGTCTCATTCTATATCCTGGTTCATATACTACGTTCCTGTGAAAAGTCTCATTCTATATCCTGGTTCATATACTACATTCCTGTGAAAAGTCTCATTCTATATCCTGGTTCATATACTACATTCCTGTGAAAAGTCTCATTCTATATCCTGGTTCATATACTACATTCCTGTGAAAAGTCTCATTCTATATCCTGGTTCATATACTACGTTCCTATGAAAAGTCTCATTCTATATCCTGGTTCATATACTACATTCCTGTGAAAAGTCTCATTCTATATCCTGGTTCATATACTACGTTCCTGTGAAAAGTCTCATTCTATATCCTGGTTCATATACTACATTCCTGTGAAAAGTCTCATTCTATATCCTGGTTCATATACTACGTTCCTGTGAAAAGTCTCATTCTATATCCTGGTTCATATACTACGTTCCTGTGAAAAGTCTCATTCTATATCCTGGTTCATATACTACATTCCTGTGAAAAGTCTCATTCTATATCCTGGTTCATATACTACATTCCTGTGAAAAGTCTCATTCTATATCCTGGTTCATATACTACATTCCTGTGAAAAGTCTCATTCTATATCCTGGTTCATATACTACATTCCTGTGAAAAGTCTCATTCTATATCCTGGTTCATATACTACGTTCCTGTGAAAAGTCTCATTCTATATCCTGGTTCATATACTACATTCACATGAAAAGTCTCATTCTATATCCTGGTTCAAGTCTCATTCTATATCCTGGTTCATATACTACGAAAAGTCTCATTCTATATCCTGGTTCATATACTACATTCCTGTGAAAAGTCTCATTCTATATCCTGGTTCATATACTACGTTCCTGTGAAAAGTCTCATTCTATATCCTGGTTCATATACTACATTCCTGTGAAAAGTCTCATTCTATATCCTGGTTCATATACTACATTCCTGTGAAAAGTCTCATTCTATATCCTGGTTCATATACTACATTCCTGTGAAAAGTCTCATTCTATATCCTGGTTCATATACTACGTTCCTGTGAAAAGTCTCATTCTATATCCTGGTTCATATACTACATTCCTGTGAAAAGTCTCATTCTATATCCTGGTTCATATACTACGTTCCTGTGAAAAGTCTCATTCTATATCCTGGTTCATATACTACATTCCTGTGAAAAGTCTCATTCTATATCCTGGTTCATATACTACGTTCCAATGAAAAGTCTCATTCTATATCCTGGTTCATATACTACATTCCTGTGAAAAGTCTCATTCTATATCCTGGTTCATATACTACGTTCCTGTGAAAAGTCTCATTCTATATCCTGGTTCATATACTACGTTCCTGTGAAAAGTCTCATTCTATATCCTGGTTCATATACTACGTTCCTGTGAAAAGTCTCATTCTATATCCTGGTTCATATACTACGTTCCTGTGAAAAGTCTCATTCTATATCCTGGTTCATATACTACGTTCCTATGAAAAGTCTCATTCTATATCCTGGTTCATATACTACGTTCCTGTGAAAAGTCTCATTCTATATCCTGGTTCATATACTACGTTCCTATGAAAAGTCTCATTCTATATCCTGGTTCATATACTACATTCCAATGAAAAGTCTCATTCTATATCCTGGTTCATATACTACGTTCCTATGAAAAGTCTCATTCTATATCCTGGTTCATATACTACGTTCCTGTGAAAAGTCTCATTCTATATCCTGGTTCATATACTACGTTCCTATGAAAAGTCTCATTCTATATCCTGGTTCATATACTACATTCCTGTGAAAAGTCTCATTCTATATCCTGGTTCATATACTACGTTCCTATGAAAAGTCTCATTCTATATCCTGGTTCATATACTACATTCCTGTGAAAAGTCTCATTCTATATCCTGGTTCATATACTACATTCCAATGAAAAGTCTCATTCTATATCCTGGTTCATATACTACGTTCCTGTGAAAAGTCTCATTCTATATCCTGGTTCATCTACGTTCCTGTGAAAAGTCTCATTCTATATCCTGGTTCATATACTACGTTCCTGTGAAAAGTCTCATTCTATATCCTGGTTCATATACTACGTTCCTGTGAAAAGTCTCATTCTATATCCTGGTTCATATACTACGTTCCTGTGAAAAGTCTCATTCTATATCCTGGTTCATATACTACATTCCTGTGAAAAGTCTCATTCTATATCCTGGTTCATATACTACATTCCTGTGAAAAGTCTCATTCTATATCCTGGTTCATATACTACATTCCTGTGAAAAGTCTCATTCTATATCCTGGTTCATATACTACATTCCAATGAAAAGTCTCATTCTATATCCTGGTTCATATACTACATTCCTGTGAAAAGTCTAATTCTATATCCTGTTTCATATACTACATTCCTGTGAAAAGTCTCATTCTATATCCTGGTTCATATACTACGTTCCTGTGAAAAGTCTCATTCTATATCCTGGTTCATATACTACATTCCTGTGAAAAGTCTCATTCTATATCCTGGTTCATATACTACGTTCCTATGAAAAGTCTCATTCTATATCCTGGTTCATATACTACGTTCCTGTGAAAAGTCTTAACGCATTATGACAAACAATCTACCTGCTGGTTCTACGTAAAGCGTTACCATAGTATTTTCCGGTCCTTGTCAACAACCCTCTGAACTGTGTCCCTCTCTGGGATAAGAAGCCATCTGTAAAGTTTAAACCACATTAGACAGAAAGACAACATCACAGACAACGGGACAGGCCTGGCTTCTTCACATTTCGCATGCTAACTTTGATTTAAATGTCAGGATTGCAGAGTGACAGGCTGCGGAACAGGCTGAATAATCCTCTTTCAGGAGCACAGAACCATGACGATCCTGACTGCCACAGTGGCTGGAATACTGAGAAGAGTTCCATCGGTCTGGTCAGGCTGATACGTTGGTCCAACTCATTCACAAGCAGTCAACTTCATGGAGATATGACTAGCTGCCTCCAGACCGGACACAAACATATGTTTCATCAGGGGGAGGGTGGTTCAGTAACCATCCACCAAGACTGGATGGGCAGGAAGATAGGGGCTAAATCAGGGTCAGTGCTCTGTGATGTTGGGGAAGCCCCACTTCAGAAGGACAGAACAGCTGATTAGGGTTTTTACTAGGAGACACAAGGTGAGGGAGATCGTTGTTTACTAGAAAGGAGGGACACAGACAAACAGACACACACAGATACACAGACACTCATAAACATGCACAGACAGACACTCACGCACACACATACTGTGGAATTTGTCTCCCTGTGGACTTTCTCCTCAGTAGATCCCTCAACTGAAACACTATTGAACATCCATCCTGTACAGTACGAGTACAACAGGAAAGATAATGATTTGAACAAATGGATCAGCATGTTTGCCGTTGACAAACGTCCAAGACAGTCAGAAATGAACATTCATGAACATTTTATTTCCTTGGCTTGCAGTCGTATAACACTCAATGGAAGCAGGCAGCAGCTGCCTACTGGAAGCAGAGCTGGGAGACATTTAAGTGATGCATGTCACTAGCCTGGTTACACCACTGACCACTGCAGCATTCCAGTGTGGTTTAAACATCTAGTCGATATAGTCACCAAAGGTTTATCTAAGTCAAAGGTGTTTAAATCCGAGCCTGGAGGTCCGATGTACTGCTGGTTGTCTTATCTACCTGATCATTAATTGCACTCACCTAGTGTCCTGGTGTCCCAGGTCTAAATCCGTTCCTGTTTAGAGGGGAACAATGAAAATCAGCAGTGACTGTTTTCACATTAAAGGTCCCTAACAGTGGCTGTCTGACAGCAAGGCTCATATACTGTAACCATCCATGGCTATATCAACATATGCACCATTTTTACAAGATGAATATACATGATTAATTGAGAAAGATTGTCAATATTATGCCTGGTCAAATTGTAGGGGGCAGATAAGATACCTTGTATTCTGGACATGCACTGGATGGACACTGTAAGTGGGCTGATTGTTGCAGGATTGACACGCTCAAAAAATGTATCATCTTTTAATCGAGCAAGATGGAACCAAAGGCACTTTCTCTACTGGGTCGTTCCACTAAATGAGTGCCCTTTGCATCCCTTTGATATTTTAAGTAGAAATTGTGCACCAATATTGGATTTGAAAAGCCTGTTATATTCAATTAAATGCCCTTTAATAAACACCACATGGAGAATTTAATAAATTTGACTTTTTTTTATATGAATAAAGACTTGGTAATGTGGAAAAATTCAGCAATTTTGAAATGTCCCTCCATGCACCCTCTGTAACCTCCAGTAAGACTGTAACCTACTGAACCATAACATCTCTCCAGGTTTTCACCATCGTTGTAAAGCCTAGTTATGTTGTTGCTTTGATAAAGTCATTTCCTGAAGATGATTATTTACAGTGACCTCCAAAAGTATTGGGACCGTGACATTTTTTTGTTGTTGTTTTGGCTCTGTACTCCAACACTTTGAATTTGAAATGATACAACGACTGTGCAGACTGTCAGCTTTAATTTGAGGGTATTTTCATCAATATCAGGGGAACCGTTGTGAAATTACAGCACATTATGTACATAGTTCCCCCATTTTAGGGGACTAAAAGTATTGGGACAAATTCACATATGTGTATTTAAGTAGTCAAAAATGTTGAATGTGTTCCCATATTCCTAGCATGTATTGACTACATCAAGCTTGTGACTCCACAAACTTGTTGGATGCATTTACTGTTAGTTTTGGTTGTGTTTCAGAAAATGTTGTGCCCAATAGAAATGAATGTTTAATAATGTATTGTGTCATTTTGGAGTCACATTTATTGTAAATAAGAATATAACATGTTTCTAAACACTTCTACATGAATGTGGATGCTACTATGATTACGGATAGTCCTGAATGAATCGTGAATAACGATGAGTGAGAAAGTTAGAGGCACAAATATCATGCCTCCAAGACATGCTAACCTCTCACCATTACAATTACAGGGGAGGTTATCATTTTAAATCATACCCCCAAGACATGCTAATCTCTCAGCATTGCAATTACAGGGGAGGTTAGCATTTTAAATCATACCCCCAAGACATGCTAATCTCTCAGCATTGCAATTACAGGGGAGGTTAGCATTTTTTATCATACCCCCAAGACATGCTAACCTCTCACCATTACAATTACAGGGGAGGTTATCATTTTAAATCATACCCCCAAGACATGCTAATCTCTCAGCATTGCAATTACAGGGGAGGTTAGCATATTAAATCATACCCCCAAGACATGCTAATCTCTCAGCATTACAATTACAGGGGAGGTTATCATTTTAAATCATACCCCCAAGACATGCTAATCTCTCAGCATTACAATTACAGGGGAGGTTAGCTTTTTTTAATCATAGCCCCAAGACATGCTAATCTCTCAGCATTACAATTACAGGGGAGGTTAGCATTTTAAATCATAGCCCCAAGACATGCTAATCTCTCAGCATTACAATTACAGGGGAGGTTAGCATTTTAAATCATACCCCCAAGACATGCTAACCTCTCACCATTACAATTACAGGGGAGGTTAGCTTTTTTTTATCATAGCCCCAAGACATGCTATCCTCTCAGCATTACAATTACAGGGGAAGTTAGCATATATTGTATCATATTGTATCATCCAAAGTGGTGGATTACAAAGCCAAAACAACAACACATGTGTCACTGTCCCAATAGTTTTGGAGCTCACTGTATTTAGTGATTAATTTTAGGGTAAAAAACAACCATCCGGCCCTCGTTTTAAGGTCAACCCTGTTCTGTAAACTGAACTCTCGTTTTAATATGGTGAAACTATTCCTTTTTAAATATATTTTTTCAAGATAAATATTGAACATCTAACAGTGTAAAACCTGGTGAGCACCATTTTCTGATGTAAAACAGAATGGGTCGAGCATAACACAGCAACCCTATTACTCGTAGACAGACAGGCAAAACAAATCAACACTTTCTTTCTTTTTTTGTTACAAGCTTCCATTCATCCTGTCACAAGGGGATTTATGGCTGATTAAAGATGAAATCGTCAACTCTGTTACGGTCAACCCTGTTACTTTATTTGGCACTTAATAGGCACTTAATATAGTCATTTTTATTTAACCTCTTGAGATAGGGAAACTAGTTTTTAGCATAAAAATGGATACGCCCCCTTTTTCAATTTTCACCTAAAATGACATACCCAACTCTAACTGCCTGTAGCTCAGGCCCTGAAGCAAGAATATGCATATTCTTGGTACCATTTGAAAGGAAACACTTTGAAGGTTGTGGAAATGTGAAAGAGATGTTGGAGAATATAACACATTAGATCTGGTAAAAGATAATACAAAGAAAAAAACAACCGGTCTTATGTTTTTGTTGTTGTACCATCATCTTTGAAATTCAAGAGAAAGGCCATAATGTATTATTCCAGCCCAGGTGCAATTTAGATTATGGCCACTAGATGGCAGCAGTCTATGTGCAACTTGTTAGACTGATCCGAGGGACCAATTTTAATTCTGTTCAAAATGTTGTATAAAGACTGCCCAAATGTGCCTAGTTTGTGTATCAACTACAGTAGAAGTATGAGGCAGTGTATCAACTACAGTAGAAGTATGAGGGCAGGGGATGGACTACATTCGAAGTATGAAGCTGTGTATGGACTACAGTAGAAGTATGAGGCAGTGGATGGACTACAGTAGAAGTATGAGGCAGTGGATGGACTACATTCGAAGTATGAGGCAGGGGATGGACTACATTCGAAGTATGAGGCAGTGTATGGACTACAGTAGAAGTATGAGGGCAGGGGATGGACTACATTCGAAGTATGAGGCAGTGTATGGACTACAGTAGAAGTATGAGGCAGTGGATGGACTACATTCGAAGTATGAGGCAGGGGATGGACTACATTCGAAGTATGAGGCAGTGTATGGACTACAGTAGAAGTATGAGGCAGTGTATCGACTACATTAGAAGTATGAGGGCAGGGGATGGACTACAGTAGAAGTATGAGGGCAGGGGACGGACTACAGTAGAAGTTTGAGGCAGTGTATCGACTACATTAGAAGTATGAGGGCAGGGGATGGACTACAGTAGAAGTATGAGGCAGTGTATCGACTACATTAGAAGTATGAGGGCAGGGGATGGACTACAGTAGAAGTATGAGGGCAGGGGATGGACTACAGTAGAAGTATGAGGGCAGGGGATGGACTACAGTAGAAGTATGAGGCAGTGTATGGACTACAGTAGAAGTATGAGGCAGTGGAGGCCCATGTGTCTACTTCCTCTTAGTTCAACTCCTCAGTATGAATGAGACATAGCATGGACATATTGTAATTAGTGCATATATTCTTCTAAACAGCATGCAGTATTGTTAGTACAATACTGTAAAAATAACTTCAGTAAACTGTCGGTAATAGTTACATTCTGACACAGCCCCCCCAGTGTGAATTTAGGCTGCCCGGGGTGAATTTAGCCCCCCCAGTGTGGTCATTTAGCCCCCCATGTAATCTACAGTATTATCACTGAACAATGCTGACCGAGATCTTCACAAGCCTCCACTGGAGGACACTGATAGTCCAATGTTAATGAATGACCTTTAAAAGAAAGTTCATCCTCTCAATAACAAATGACTGGGGAAGATTGGCACCACATTATTAGATGGTATCAATCTTTCTGACTCATTTAGGATTGAGGCGTGGACATTTCTCTAAATGAATATCATGTGATCTAGACCACAGAAGGTGTGGAATACCAACTCAGCTCGACCCGAGAACGCTTTTGAGAAATGAGAACATCACACAACATTTATGTGAATTTCTATGTCATCCAAACCAAACTCTTGGCAACTCATTCAAGCCAGACCTTGATACTTCATATATTTGAAGATGCTTAAGGCCAGAAGTCAGTGAGAAACTCAGACTGTGATTTAAGTCGATAAATCAAGGCATTAGACTGTGAAATGTAACATTGTATTGATTCCATGCTCACAGGACCCAACAGACGTGTCACTTCACACAATGAGTGCAATCTGCTTCCATGATTTGCACTGCTAAACATATTCAGTGCTATGGAATAGTAACAGTCAGTTTCAGGTTGAAGTAATTCAAGAAGAAGACCAAACAGCTTCCATCATAGTGATTAGTTAAACATGACTAATTTAAAGTGGTATATTACGCATACAGCAGACATGCCATTATTGAAAGAAATATAAATGGGATTTAAGGTAATGTGTGCCTTTGGCAAAACATGACAGGGGTTTCCTATTACCAGCATGAGACAATAAGTAAATATCATTCTTCTTGAGCTGCTGGTCTTTTGGCAAATGGTGAATATGCAACAACATGTGAAGAGATAATATACTTCATGCATATTTGAATGGATGTTCTGAAGAAACAATGTTTACAGTGAGAAACCATTGAAATGAAAGTCCATGCCAATTGAAACATTAATGTTTTCTCAATGCACAGTTGCCTTAAAACCTGCTAATGAACATGACATACAGGTTAATGGTTATTTATAATGAAGAAACTTACATGAACACAGTATTACTATCTACAGAAATGTGCTTTCATGTTCTGGGGAATATGCTTTCATGCTCGGGGTAAATCTATATAGGAGGCCTAACAAGGTATCGCCCTCCAGTATCCTAACACGGGTAGTATTTTCAGCACCACCTTCCAATGGACAGCTCACATCAACACGTAACTCACCCAAGCGTGACGCCCCGTTGAGGCACCGCAGCTATAATATAACACCCACTATTTAGAATCTGAATCAGCACCAAATTACATAACTCCCGGTTAGACATCATGCTCCTTCTGGTCAACAGTGCTCGGGAATCCGATTGGGGGAAATCAACACTAATGCACCTCCATCACATTCCATTAGCAGCTGTGCCACCGGAAGACCACTGGGGTTGAGACACAAGCAGTCTCATGTGGCCTGACACTCCGCTCGAGTCAATTGCTTTGAACGTCATAAATATCACGGTGGATTTAACATGCACGGATACAGAGTTAGTGGTTATTAGCTAATTGGGGGGCCGAGTCAGTTGAGAGATATATCTCAAAACATCCTAAATCTAAGAAACCCTATTGTAGAACTCACCTGAAGAATTTGGTGGGTCAATCTGGTGGCCCCCGTGCTGCAAATGTGTCATTACTAAGCGGCATGACGAACCACACCTGAGCTGAATATGAATGACCATATGACGTATTCTAGCAACATTGGTATAATGGCTATACAGGGATTTACAGAATCCCGAATCTACCTAAACACACTGTCTCACCAAACGGTATAGGCCATACCCCATCATTAAATAAATAAAAGCCTATTATTACGTATATATTTATCTAACCACTTACTATGTCTCTTTCGGACTCTCTCTCTCTCTCTCTCTCTCTCTCTCTTAAACACACATGCACATATACACACACGCAAGCGCGCGAGAGAGAGAGAGCTTCACATGGTTTAATTATGTCTTTAAAAAATGTGAATTAACATCAACTATTGCACATGTAGCCTAAAGCGACATTATAGCGACATTAGTCTATAGCGGAAAACGGTGTCGTGTTGAACACCCGAATGACCACTCTGTCCTGAAGAGTAGCCGAGATGGATAAAACAGATTAAAGTGCCTAACTTAATGTAGATATAAGAGGTGAATAAATCAAATAAAAGATACTTACGCATTTTCTCGAAGATATGGGATTGTGCTCAAAATGAAGCAAAAAAATGAAACACACCAGGGCCAAGGTATCCGATTGGATTGGCTGTAAGACCGATGCACAATTCTCACCCATGTGAAAGGATTCGAGGCAACCACACGTAGTCTACATCGACAGCAGCAGAATCAAAAACGTAAGAAAACGAACCTCGAACGCAATAAAAAAAATATACAAATGATCAAAAAGAGGTGCATGAAATTGGGATGAATCCACCATTCCTGTGGCCACAGTGGAGAAAACCCGCGGGGTGCCGGTAGCTTTTGACTTTGTATTCCGATGGGGGGAAATGCTGCCGAGTTTGTGAGAGAGCGATAAGTCTGTGGCTATTTCTTCATATAGCCCTTTCCTGTGGAACTGAACGTGGTGCCCTATATAGGATTTCTCAGTGAAATTATTCTTGAGCGCACACAGTTAATGCCATAAACCGAGATTGAAATGGACTATCCACATTTCGATTGATGTTCATCCCTTATTGGTGCAGTTCTCTGATAGCCTACTGGAGGATTTGCAGAGGTATAATGTCAGTTACCATAAAGGGTCACATGTCCAGGCAATATTCCCGAACATGATCGATGTAGCAAGCGTAGAATCAAAAAAATATAGAAGTATATACACGGATGCAGTCGAGGTGTGTACATACATGTCTCAAAAGGACGCAGCCATTCTTATTCGAATGTTCTGATCCAGATTCGTCAAACAACCACCCAATGCATCCATAGCCAATCCATCAACTTGATTCCCTGGGAAATAACGCAGAGCCTAATACGCAAACCAATGGCATATGAGCGCGCGGAATGTAGCCTATATGCGCTCTGTATTTACTAAATATCCACCAGAAGCTGGTTTTCGATGCAGTCCGGTAGGCCACCTATTTAACATAAGCGTAACTATTGATAATTTTTGCGTTGTCAGGGGGATTTGTGGGATCCGTGTAATATCAGCCCCATCAATATTCCGTGTGTTCCATATCCACCGGGGAGCCACTGTGTTCTAATCGCTCTTGCGCTTGCTGCAGTCCATGGCTCGAATAGGGAGGGAGCACATGGAATTCATTAGACTGCATGGTCCGAGCTCAGCGATGTAAAGAAATACCACTGCCGTGTGTGTGGTAGGCTATAGACTGCAACCTCTCTAGTATTCGCCTACAATCCATCGTCTCATTCTACCGACCTTCCATTTGGGTTACATCTCTCTGAACTCATTAATTATTGACTGATCAATAGCATTAACACATAAAGGCCAGAGGGAATGGTGTGTGTGTGTGTGTGTGTGTGTGTGTGTGTGTGTGTGTGTGTGTGTGTGTGTGTGTGTGTGTGTGTGTGTGTGTGTGTGTGTGTGTGTGTGTGTGTGTGTGTGTGTGTGTTTACTTGATGAGGCAGGGTTGCCACCTACAGGCGTTTGCCCCTCTCAATTCAAATATTGACAATAATCAGTCATTTCACAGGGTGTCCTGCCTAATCAAAATCATACACTTCAGTAGTCTTTAAATCACCTGCATCTGCACCTTTTACATTATAGGTAGTTGCATGTTCAGTGACTTACAAGGATGTCTGAGCATGTAGCAGGACGTCCGATTCCGGTGTGACCTCAGACAAGTGGCACTTTGTGAGAAGCTTCATAGAAATGAGACGGCAATGACTGTAGGCTGTTTGGCTGGATGTATTGTGTAGAGTTGAATGGATCGAGTAGAGGCCAGAGCCATACTTACAACACATGTATTGCTCTGGTCTAGGCCACATGCAATTCAACAGCTCTACATTGTTACTAGAAACAATTTGGTGCTCATCGTTGCAGTGAAAATGTATCATCGTAACCTGACACAAACACATAGAGAAACAGGCGCAGGCGCGGGCACACGCACACGCGTTCAGGCGATTCAGCACCGACTGAAAAGGACAGCGACGGAATCTGAATTTTGAAATTCAGCACCGCAAGACAGTGGACAGGGACTGTTTTAGGCGCTGCCAGTCTGAGCCTAGAAGCCTGATGTTACATATGCTTGTGCTTTGCTTTTAGTGTTTTGTGTAATTTATGTCTATATAGGTATGTATAGTGTACTAATTGTTTATTGATGTGTTGATGCAGGGCTCATCTGCGAAAGAGATCGTGATCTCAGCATGGTTAGATTAAAATACATGAAAGGGCTGGCAATCTTATAGAAGGCCTAGTTATGGGAGTAACAGCAACACAGAGGGAATGTCTTATAGCACCCAGTGTATTGTTATGTTTTCTTCTTAGCCTTACTGATCAATGCCATTTTTCAACGAGTCCACACAACCGGTTTAAATGGTTAGATTCAGTTGTGGCGTACAAGGACAGGCTGAACACTAGCACACAAACCAACACTATTTCATTTCACCAAGTATTGTATTACATTAGATTACACTACACGTCATAAATATACTGTAAGTTGGATTCATCAACACGTGCCGGGAGAGAAGTGTTTAGAACAATGTTAAGGTGCTAATAATTTTATATACTTTCCTTTAATGTAAAACTTATTTTTTTTTTATATAAAGGAAGTCACAGTAATGACGTAATGGTCACATAACCATGAAAGATTAGAACACTTTCATCTTCAGACACGGCGGATTCATTTTGATATATTTTCTGTAATCAGCATTTTATGCAGGCTTTGATGAAACATGAATTTAAATTCGGAGAGATGTCTTCGAGAGCCGAAAATAAATCTAAAACTATATCAGTGGGATGGTTGAAGGGAGGTATGGATGAAATGTGACGTTGTAAAAGTGATTAGTTGCAGCAAGTATTCTTCTGAATACATCTAAGTACTGTAGTAGAACACTGTAATAAAAACTACAAGCTACTTCCATGTCAACTGTTTTACTCCGAATACTTCCATTGATTTAGTTACTTGGTCAAATTAAACATCATAGAAATTCCACCTGACATGACAGCCAACATTAAATATTTGGCTCCTACTTTAAACAAAAAACACTTTTAATGAGGTTTTAAATGCTTTAAATGAGGCTTTACGGGTCTTGGCAAAATCCATGCTAGGGTGCCAAAGAACCCACTTTAATGGATCTTCTATGTACTTTATCAAGTGGCAGTGACTGCTTCTAAAGTATTTATAAATCATCTGTGTAGTGCTCATGAAGACTTTATGAACGCTCTATAAAGATGTAATACGTTTTCGTTAGTTTGGGACCCGAATGGGAATGTGTTCTAGGTCACATCGTGGCATCAAGCACCTAACCTTTTTATTTTGGGGAATTGCTTCGTCAGTTCATCCTTCTATGCGTTATCCAGACAGAAAAAAGAAATGGACAAAATAACATTTCGAGTTAGAGCAATAAAGAAATGGAATAAATGAACTGAGCAAACTAGAAACCTTTCAATATATACGTTTAAACATGATTTAAAAACAATTTAAATATAGTATATAGAAATGTTGTGGGACTATAGTAGATGAAGAATCAATATTTTTTTAGATAGAGTATTTATTGGGTCATTATGCTAGTGTATTATGTATGTTTGTAATAGTGTGTTATATGTGAAGTGTGTTTGTATTATACATTGTATTTTAATGTTAAGGACTATTGGAAGATTAGTCCAAATGTGGACTAAAAGAGATCCTAATCAAATCAAATCAAATCCTTAACTGTGGTTCATGCGACGCTAATGACAAGCCTGGTGCATCATGACCATGCTAAAAGGTCATGAACAGTCAAAATCTGTTTTTTTCAGGAAATTGATGATATTTTGATGAAAACAGATCGAAGTATGATGACTAAAGTATGAAAAATGACTGTTGCTTCTACATTGATAAAGTTTGATCATAAAGTTACTGGTCCCCTCCCCCATGTCAAACACTTGGATTCATTATTAAGGGGACAAGGTGACATCACCTTAACGCTCATTTTAATACACCAATGGTAACGTGATTCTCTTACCTAATTTAAATAAGTACGGCCTTGTAACCAATATCGAAGAAGGTATTCCCGCACAGGGGCGTGGTATATATGGATAGATAGCAACTCTACTGGTTCCCAAATTTTACTGTAGAGTGTCAGCAAATATAATTCAAAGTTTACCCTATTCATCTATGGCAAATATATTTATATGTCACCCCTTTCCTATGCGTCTGGTGTTAGCACGTTGCTGGCTAGCTAGGTCTTCAGCCAGCATGAAACAAAAGGAGGCGATGGGTCATTCAAAACACAGACGCAGTTGTCAAGTCAACACATCAGTCAGTGGTGCTGTGAACCGCATCACAAGAGACATGCCAAATGGGAGATTAATAAACAAATAAATGGATATCATTGATGCAATTTCAATGTTGTTTGAGTTGCTTTGTGTTTCACCAAATTAGCTTGAGATGATTTAACTGTAACATTGCTTAATGCATCCAAGTTGCTTGAAATAGGCGTTTCAAAGATCTGTCAGTCAAGGAGAACTCATGAATATAAGCTCCCCACCCACTCAGCCTGTCTTTACAAGCTTCCTGGAAGGTAGCCAAATGTAATTTTCAGAACCTTTAAATACCTGAAGCAGTAAACTGACAAATAAATTGAAGGACACGGAGGAAAGCGACAAGTTATAGTGTTAACAAATCCCTGAGGTAAAATGCCTCCCGTTGGTTAATCTCCTTCAGTTTGGCCCACAGCCCCTGCACTGTCACACTGCATTTTCTGTTGGCCAATGCATTGTCTGTTTCTTCCTCATTCATCTCTTTCTATATCTGCCTATAGGGAGTTTGGGATCAGCTGTCTTGAAAAAAACAAGTCTCACAGCTTTCTGGGACAAACTTCAAGAGCCAGAAAAAAAAAAACTTCCAAGGATTTTCCATAGCTACTGTACCAAGGCTGTCCTTCAATTATTAAGATGGCTACCCCCAATGCACTTGTTCTCCCAGCCTTGATTGAATATTAAGTGGCCACCCCAACATAAGAGATCTATAAGATGAGGCCCATGCAGAGACTAAAGGCTGAGTCGGCATCAACTCCTCTCCCTGAGTCCCAGCAGAAGACGAACCCGAGCCTTTCAACGCAACTGCAGACTATGCCTGTCACATCTGGGCTAAATTCTCTTAGGAGGGAGGAGCGATGCGGCGCTATTACCATGTCCCAGGTAATGTGGAGAGTGTCTGCGCCTCCATGTCCCAGTAGGGCGATGCCTATTTCTGTCTGAGTTTGTGGTGGTTTTAAACTATTTAGTGGTTTGAAAGGATGCAAAACCCAGAAAGATAACATAAAAAACTCTAGTCTATGAGTCTACAGGACAAAAACAGTTGAATCCACTGACCAGTAATGTCTTCATTTGGTTTGGTCAAGGTGTGATTTGGGGTGGGCATTCTATATTTTGTTATCTATGATTTTGTATTTCTATGTTTTGGCCGGGTATGGTTCTCAATCGGGGACAGCTGTCTATCATTGTCTCTGATTGGGAACCATACTTAGGTAGTTGACTTTGTTTAGGGCACATACCCTTTAGCTTCATGGTTTGTTTGTAGTGTTTATTGTTTTTGTCGGCGTCATCTTAAATAAAGAATATGTCCCCTCACCACGCTGCACCTTGGTCCTCCTCCTTCAACAGCCGTGACATCATCAGTCAATTCAAATGAACTTTTTGTCATTTTAGTGCACAATTTTTTCTTTATCGTGTTAAAGAAAAGCATTCAGAATACACTGAAAACATCCAAAATACAGTACATACGCAGTACAGGTAAAAACAACAAAGCATTATGAAAACATCCAAAATACAGTACATACGCAGTACAGGTAAAAACAACAAAGCATTATGAAAACATCCAAAATACAGTACATAGTCAGTACAGGTAAAAACAACATTATCAAAACATCCCAAATACAGTACATACTCAGTACAGGTAAAAACAACATTATCAAAACATCCCAAATACAGTACATACTCAGTACAGGTAAAAACAACATTATCAAAACATCCCAAATACAGTACATACGCAGTACAGGTAAAAACAACAAAGCATTATGAAAACATCCAAAATACAGTACATACTCAGTACAGGTAAAAACAACAAAGCATTATCAAAATAAGTTGACATTGAAGTTAAAGAAAGGGTTACTTTATCAATTCACCAGATTTTGCGAACCGTTTCTTGAGTTTGGATAAAATCAAGTCATCAATATTCTTAATGCTTTTTCTGTATAAAAAAAAGTTTAAAATTACAGCTCAATTCGAGCAAATTCTGAATTTGAGATTAGTCCCGATAATCAGAGCAAATCATGCAATTAATTCAATATGTTTTAGTCGTTTTACAGCCTTCGTATAAAGGTAGAAACAAGACAGCATATTTACCCGTTAATTTACTTGACCATTTCAGCTGTGGCCTTAATAGAGGATATATATATATATTTAAATCAAACATTACTTATTGGTAATTAAGTAGGAATTGAACTGACTTGATGGGTAGACACTTATTTACTCTCCTTTTTTCCTATTCCACTGAACACACCGATACTTCAGGGTGTGAGGCCCTTGTCCTATACAAAACTCACATATCGTATGTAAAGCACCTTGTCATCATTGAGCACGTGTCATCCTTGAGCTTGCGTCTTTCTTGAGCATACGTGTATGAGTAAATCAATTTTCTCATTTGCTTGTTATTCCTAAACAGAATCCTTATCATCATTTACTTGTCATTCTTAAACAGAATCCTTATCATCATTTACTTGTTATTCCTACACAGAATCCTTATCATCATTTACTTGTTATTCCTCAAAAGAATCCCTATCATCATTTACTTGTTATTCCTACACAGAATCCGTATCATCATTTACTTGTTATTCCTCAACAGAATCCCTATCATCATTTACTTGTTATTCCTCAACAGAATCCCTATCATCATTTACTTGTTATTCCTCAACAGAATCCCTATCATCATTTACTTGTTATTCCTCAACAGAATCCTTATCATCATTTACTTGTTATTCCTCAACAGAATCCCTATCATCATTTACTTGTTATTCCTCAACAGAATCCCTATCATCATTTACTTGTTATTCCTACACAGAATCCTTATCATCATTTACTTGTTATTCCTACACAGAATCCTTATCATCATTTACTTGTTATTCCTACACAGAATCCTTATCATCATTTACTTGTTATTCCTACACAGAATCCTTATCATCATTTACTTGTTATTCCTACACAGAATCCTTATCATCATTTACTTGTCATTCTTAAACAGAATCCTTATCATCATTTACTTGTCATTCTTAAACAGAATCCTTATCATCATTTACTTGTCATTCTTAAACAGAATCCTTATCATGATTTACTTGTCATTCTTAAACAGAATCCTTATCATCATTTACTTGTCATTCTTAAACAGAATCCTTATCATCATTTACTTGTCATTCTTAAACAGAATCCTTATCATGATTTACTTGTCATTCTTAAACAGAATCCTTATAATCATTTACTTGTCATTCTTAAACAGAATCCTTATCATTATTTACTTGTCATTCTTAAACAGAATCCTTATCATCATTTACTTGTCATTCCTAAACAGAATCCTTATCATCATTTACTTGTCATTCTTAAACAGAATCCTTATCATCATTTACTTGTCATTCTTAAACAGAATCCTTATCATGATTTACTTGTTATTCCTCAACAGAATCCTTATCATGATTTACCTGTCATTCTTAAACAGAATCCTTATCATCATTTACTTGTCATTCTTAAACAGAATCCTTATCATCATTTACTTGTCATTCTTAAACAGAATCCTTATCATCATTTACTTGTTATTCCTACACAGAATCCCTATCATCATTTACTTGTTATTCCTAAACAGAATCCCTATCATCATTTACTTGTCATTCTTAAACAGAATCCTTATCATCATTTACTTGTTATTCCTAAACAGAATCCCTATCATCATTTACTTGTCATTCTTAAACAGAATCCTTATCATCATTTACTTGTTATTCTTAAACAGAATCCTTATCATCATTTACTTGTTATTCCTCAACAGAATCCTTATCATCATTTACTTGTCATTCTTAAACAGAATCCTTATCATTATTTGCACTAAGCTTCATGACATCTAGCCTGACGGACGCCCTCCCCAAGTGACCACACAGCAAGAAGACTTTGAGAGCTCGTGTCAGCCAGACTACATGACAGCCGCTGTAACTCACAACGACACACCAGGCCCTCATTCAATGACCCAACATCCTGTGCTTTCTACATATTCTCCACTCAATCACTTCACTCTTCAACACACAGGCAATATCCAGACAACATGAAAATACTCTTTAAGATTAAGTATTCCAGCATCTGAATGATTTTACTCTTCTCTTGGCCTCTCTGGGATAGGCAAGGAGAAGTCAATGTACATGAAGAATTATCCAAAACTCCCTCGGTCTCCATGCCAATATGGATACCTGGCGCGCCGTCAAATACACTCCACCTCCCATCGACGGTGAACTTTGCTGTCCTACTGCGTTGTTTTTCCCGAATACATTATTTTGATTAATTGCACTGGATTCCCATTGGATTTGAATGACCTCCAAAAACTGTACTGAGTGCTGATCACATGACTTCCAGTACAGCCCCAGATTTCTACAAAGCATGGTAATGAGGCTCATTAGCATAAACATGAAGAGAGAGAAGAAGAAGAGAGGCTCTCCCTGTTGTACACTATGAGTTGTACTACTTCTGTGATTTGGGTTGGCATGTTTCGCCCACCTCTGGCTAAGTTCCTCCAGTTTCATTCCATTGCCATCCTACTTGAACTTGCTGCACGCAAAATCAAACGAGAGAGCGGTGAAGATGAGTGATCATGCTTCAGGGCCGTGATGACAGAGGAGGGAAGTTATAGGATGACCTCAGCGTTCCTGTCAGTTTGGTGGAGGATGACAAGTTATAGGATGACCTCAGCGTTCCTGTCAGTTTGGTGGAGGATGACAAGTTATAGGATGACCTCAGCGTTCCTGTCAGTTTGATGGAGGATGACAAGTTATAGGATGACCTCAGCGTTCCTGTCAGTTTGGTGGAGGATGCCAGGTTATAGGATGACCTCAGCGTTCCTGTCAGTTTGGTGGAGGATGCCAGGTTATAGGATGACCTGTCAGTTTGGTGGAGGATGCCAGGTTATAGGATGACCTCAGCGTTCCTGTCAGTTTGGTGGAGGATGACAAGTTATAGGATGACCTCAGCGTTCCTGTCAGTTTGGTGGAGGATGCCAGGTTATAGGATGACCTCAGCGTTCCTGTCAGTTTGGTGGAGGATGACAAGTTATAGGATGACCTCAGCGTTCCTGTCAGTTTGGTGGAGGATGCCAGGTTATAGGATGACCTCAGCATTCCTGTCAGTTTGGTGCAGGATGTCAAACAGAAGAAAAGCAGGTCTCCGTTAGACCTGACACTTATCCCGACGTCTGTCAGTGACGGTCACCCCAAGGCCTTCCTGAACACGGAATGGACTCGTTCTGTCTGTCAGGTTTCATCTAGCAACAATCTCTGTTCTTTGACCTCCCTTCAACACAGAGGAGAGGAAAACAAAGGGAGGGAACAAAGAAAGGTCATCTCACTACTGAACTGAACTTTGACCTTTATTCAACACAGAGGAGAGGAAAACAAAAGGAGGGAACAAAGAAAGGTCATCTCACTACTTAACTGAACTTTGACCTTTATTCAACACAGAGGAGAGGAAAACAAAAGGAGGGAACAAAGAAAGGTCATTTCACTACTGAACTGAACTTTGACCTTTATTCAACACAGAGGAGAGGAAAACAAAAGGAGGGAACAAAGAAAGGTCATCTCACTACTTAACTGAAATCAGCGTTTCACCTAGAAGGCCTACCTCTGTTGATAGCATTTCTTATTGTTGGTAGAGTGATGATTCAGGCCTTGACTCTTACAGGTGGTTGAGGTCTGAGACTCCACTAAGAGGACCTAACCAGAGATGGTGGTAGAATATGGAGGTCTTGTTATATATCATTGCACCGGACTGTTATACAGCTCTTTTTACATTGCTTTCTCCTCAGTCAGGGAAAAGGTGAAGTTTGTATTTTGAGTAAAGATTACCTGGAGACTTTGCTGATCAATACCAGCCCTCACAGCCAACACTATCTCTGAAGAGCGGCGTAAAGATTGATTGTTGTTAAGCACTTTACAGGATGGAAAGAGGATGAGGACAGATCATAAAACGCCCACGCGCCCACCAACCTGCCTGCCTCTGCTGCTCCCGGGACCAGCCAATCAATACGCGGATCAGCACAAAATCATGAAATCAACAAGAAGGCCGGCACTGAAGCACTAGAGGGATGTGAAGTCTTATAGTTGGTGTAGCACAAAAGCAGACTGAAACAGTTTGTGTTGATAACCAACACCGTTCACACAGTTGGCTTTCTCTTTGGGACTGTATTTTTAGATACAGTTTTAGCATTTGACCTTGAATCTGGTCTTATTGATTCCAATAGATTCTTGCAGAGGAACACAACTGTTCACATATACTCCAGGGAACAATGCAACTTGTGTTATAAAGCTGTAGTTTCAATACCTAGACTATCATCCATTCATTGCTGCCTATTTGCAGAGAGATCATATATTTGGCTTCATACCTCACATCTCCACCCATACCATTATCTTGTTACGTGGACTGATGCCACTAATGCCCAAAATGGAAGGATGCCACTCGCTTGGCTCTTATGTTAATGAAGTAAATTTGCAAGCTGGAAAGGTGGAGCTCATATTATTCAGTTAGCTGATGGGTAAGACTCCCTGGCTAAATAGAAGTAGAAAATGAATTAAACTAAATTCATGCAAACGGTTTGGAGAGTCAAGGCTAGTGGACTTATGTCAGGGCTAGTGGGCTAATGTCAGGGCTAGTGGACTAATGTCAGGGCTAGTGGGCTAGTGTCAGGGCTAGTGGGCTAATGTCAGGGAAAGTGGGCTAATGTCAGGGCTAGTGGGCTAAGATCAGGACTAGTGGGCTAATGTCAGGGTTAGTGGTAAGGCTAGTGGGCTAGTGTGAGGGCTAGTGTCAGGGCTAGTGGGCTAATGTCAGGGCTAGTGTCAGGGCTAATGTCAGGGCTAGTGTCAGGGCTAGTGTCAGGTCTAGTGTCAGGGCTAGTGGGCTAATGTCAGGGCTAGTGTCAGGGCTAGTGGGCTAATGTCAGGGCTAGTGTCAGGGCTAGTGTCAGGGCTAGTGGGCTAATGTCAGGGCTAGTGTCAGGGCTAGTGTGAGGGCTAGTGTCAGGGCTAGTGGGCTAATGTCAGGGCTAGTGTCAGGGCTAGTGTCAGGGCTAGTGTCAGGGCTAGTGGGCTAATGTCAGGGCTAATGTTAGGGCTAATGTCAGGGCTAGTGGGCTAATGTCAGGGCTAGTGGACTAATGTCAGGGCTAGTGGGCTAGTGTCAGGGCTAGTGGGCTAATGTCAGGGAAAGTGGGCTAATGTCAGGGCTAGTGGGCTAAGATCAGGACTAGTGGGCTAATGTCAGGGTTAGTGGTAAGGCTAGTGGGCTAGTGTGAGGGCTAGTGTCAGGGCTAGTGGGCTAATGTCAGGGCTAGTGTCAGGGCTAATGTCAGGGCTAGTGTCAGGGCTAGTGTCAGGTCTAGTGTCAGGGCTAGTGGGCTAATGTCAGGGCTAGTGTCAGGGCTAGTGGGCTAATGTCAGGGCTAGTGTCAGGGCTAGTGTCAGGGCTAGTGGGCTAATGTCAGGGCTAGTGTCAGGGCTAGTGTGAGGGCTAGTGTCAGGGCTAGTGGGCTAATGTCAGGGCTAGTGTCAGGGCTAGTGTCAGGGCTAGTGTCAGGGCTAGTGGGCTAATGTCAGGGCTAATGTTAGGGCTAATGTCAGGGCTAGTGGGCTAATGTCAGGGCTAGTGGACTAATGTCAGGGCTAGTGGGCTAGTGTCAGGGCTAGTGGGCTAATGTCAGGGAAAGTGGGCTAATGTCAGGGCTAGTGGGCTAAGATCAGGACTAGTGGGCTAATGTCAGGGTTAGTGGTAAGGCTAGTGGGCTAGTGTGAGGGCTAGTGTCAGGGCTAGTGGGCTAATGTCAGGGCTAGTGTCAGGGCTAATGTCAGGGCTAGTGTCAGGGCTAGTGTCAGGGCTAGTGGGCTAATGTCAGGGCTAGTGTCAGGGCTAGTGGGCTAATGTCAGGGCTAGTGTCAGGGCTAGTGTCAGGGCTAGTGGGCTAATGTCAGGGCTAGTGTGAGGGCTAGTGTCAGGGCTAGTGGGCTAATGTCAGGGCTAGTGTCAGGGCTAGTGTCAGGGCTAGTGTCAGGGCTAGTGGGCTAATGTCAGGGCTAATGTTAGGGCTAATGTCAGGGCTAGTGGGCTAATGTCAGGGCTAATGTCAGGGCTAATGTCAGGGCTAGTGTCAGGGCTAGTGGGCTAATGTCAGGGCTAGTGGGCTAATGTCAGGGCTAATGTCAGGGCTAATGTCAGGGCTAGTGTCAGGGCTAGTGTCAGGGCTAGTGTCAGGGCTAGTGTGCTAATGTCAGGGCTAATGTCAGGGCTAGTGTCAGGGCTAGTGGATTAATGTCAGGGCTAGTGTCAGGGCTAGTGTCAGGGCTAGTGGGCTAATGTCAGGGCTAGTGTCAGGGCTAATGTTAGGGCTAGTGTCAGGGCTAGTGTCAGGGCTAGTGTCAGGGCTAGTGGGCTAATGTCAGGGCTAGTGGACTAATGTCAGGGCTAGTGGGCTAGTGTCAGGGCTAGTGGGCTAATGTCAGGGAAAGTGGGCTAATGTCAGGGCTAGTGGGCTAAGATCAGGACTAGTGGGCTAATGTCAGGGTTAGTGGTAAGGCTAGTGGGCTAGTGTGAGGGCTAGTGTCAGGGCTAGTGGGCTAATGTCAGGGCTAGTGTCAGGGCTAATGTCAGGGCTAGTGTCAGGGCTAGTGTCAGGGCTAGTGGGCTAATGTCAGGGCTAGTGTCAGGGCTAGTGGGCTAATGTCAGGGCTAGTGTCAGGGCTAGTGTCAGGGCTAGTGGGCTAATGTCAGGGCTAGTGTGAGGGCTAGTGTCAGGGCTAGTGGGCTAATGTCAGGGCTAGTGTCAGGGCTAGTGTCAGGGCTAGTGTCAGGGCTAGTGGGCTAATGTCATGGCTAATGTTAGGGCTAATGTTAGGGCTAATGTCAGGGCTAGTGGGCTAATGTCAGGGCTAGTGGGCTAATGTCAGGGCTAATGTCAGGGCTAATGTCAGGGCTAGTGTCAGGGCTAGTGTCAGGGCTAGTGTCAGGGCTAGTGTGCTAATGTCATGGCTAATGTCAGGGCTAGTGTCAGGGCTAGTGGGTTAATGTCAGGGCTAGTGTCAGGGCTAGTGTCAGGGCTAGTGGGCTAATGTCAGGGCTAGTGTCAGGGCTAATGTTAGGGCTAGTGTCAGGGCTAGTGTCAGGGCTAGTGTCAGGGCTAGTGGGCTAATGTCAGGGCTAGTGTCAGGGCTAGTGTCAGGGCTAGTGGGCTAATGTCAGGGCTAGTGTCAGGGCTAATGTTAGGGCTAGTGTCAGGGCTAGTGTCAGGGCTAGTGTCAGGGCTAGTGGGCTAATGTCAGGGCTAGTGGACTAATGTCAGGGCTAGTGGGCTAGTGTCAGGGCTAGTGGGCTAATGTCAGGGAAAGTGGGCTAATGTCAGGGCTAGTGGGCTAAGATCAGGACTAGTGGGCTAATGTCAGGGTTAGTGGTAAGGCTAGTGGGCTAGTGTGAGGGCTAGTGTCAGGGCTAGTGGGCTAATGTCAGGGCTAGTGTCAGGGCTAATGTCAGGGCTAGTGTCAGGGCTAGTGTCAGGTCTAGTGTCAGGGCTAGTGGGCTAATGTCAGGGCTAGTGTCAGGGCTAGTGGGCTAATGTCAGGGCTAGTGTCAGGGCTAGTGTCAGGGCTAGTGGGCTAATGTCAGGGCTAGTGTGAGGGCTAGTGTCAGGGCTAGTGGGCTAATGTCAGGGCTAGTGTCAGGGCTAGTGTCAGGGCTAGTGTCAGGGCTAGTGGGCTAATGTCAGGGCTAATGTTAGGGCTAATGTTAGGGCTAATGTCAGGGCTAGTGGGCTAATGTCAGGGCTAGTGGGCTAATGTCAGGGCTAATGTCAGGGCTAATGTCAGGGCTAGTGTCAGGGCTAGTGTCAGGGCTAGTGTCAGGGCTAGTGTGCTAATGTCAGGGCTAATGTCAGGGCTAGTGTCAGGGCTAGTGGGTTAATGTCAGGGCTAGTGTCAGGGCTAGTGTCAGGGCTAGTGGGCTAATGTCAGGGCTAGTGTCAGGGCTAATGTTAGGGCTAGTGTCAGGGCTAGTGTCAGGGCTAGTGTCTGGGCTAGTGGGCTAATGTCAGGGCTAGTGTCAGGGCTAGTGTCAGGGCTAGTGTCAGGGCTAGTGTCAGGGCTAGTGGGCTAATGTCAGGGCTAGTGTCAGGGCTAGTGGGCTAATGTCATGGCTAGTGTCAGGGCTAGTGGGCTAATGTCAGGGCTAGTGTCAGGGCTAGTGTCAGGGCTAGTGGGCTAATGTCAGGGCTAGTGTCAGGGCTAGTGTCAGGGCTAGTGTCAGGGCTAATGTTAGGGCTAATGTTAGGGCTAATGTTAGGGCTAATGTCAGGGCTAGTGGGCTAATGTCAGGGCTAGTGGGCTAATGTCAGGGCTAATGTCAGGGCTAATGTCAGGGCTAGTGTCAGGGCTAGTGTCAGGGCTAGTGTCAGGGCTAGTGTGCTAATGTCAGGGCTAATGTCAGGGCTAGTGTCAGGGCTAGTGGGTTAATGTCAGGGCTAATGTCAGGGCTAGTGTCAGGGCTAATGTTAGGGCTAGTGTCAGGGCTAGTGTCAGGGCTAGTGTCAGGGCTAGTGGGCTAATGTCAGGGCTAGTGTCAGGGCTAGTGTCAGGGCTAGTGTCAGGGCTAGTGTCAGGGCTAGTGGGCTAATGTCAGGGCTAGTGTCAGGGCTAGTGGGCTAATGTCATGGCTAGTGTCAGGGCTAGTGGGCTAATGTCAGGGCTAGTGTCAGGGCTAGTGGGCTAGTGTCAGGGCTAGTGTCAGGGCTAGTGTCAGGGCTAGTGTCAGGGCTAGTGTCAGGGCTAGTGGGCTAATGTCAGGGCTAGTGTCAGGGCTAGTGTCAGGGCTAGTGGGCTAGTGTCAGGGCTAGTGTCAGGGCTAATGCTAGGGCTAGTGTCGGGGCTAATGTCAGGGCTAGTGTCAGGGCTAATGTCAGGGTCTGTGTCGACTGTGTCAAAGACTTTGTTAGAAAACCTCTGTTTGACACATGAAGATAAATGATAACTGCTGTTGCTGGGTTTGCTTACTGTAAAATGAATAGCTTACTGCAGATAGATCTGGCCACTTCAAAAACATGTTGATATTTGACTACATATAATAGCTGTTTTGGCTGCTTACAGCTACAATCCTTATTTGGTGGAACCACACGTCCGTTTGGGACATTACAACAACAAATAAGTTACAAATAATGTCCCCCTCGGACATCACTGCACGCTCCATAGAACAGCAGAATATGTAACCATGCTTATCACGTTCCTCTCCTCCGTTTCTCCTCCGTTACATCATCAAAACCAAAACTCGAACAAAGGCGCCGGGGCGAACATGCTGCTGTTTCCTCGAGTTCAATCTTTAAGTTCAAATTATGAACCTGACAAAAAAAACTGTCTCACTCCAAAAAAATGCAGCAGTCCAGACACACACTTCACAGTTTGGCTGTTGCACACTTCACAGTTTGGCTGTTGCACACTTCACAGTTTGGCTGTTGCACACTTCACAGTTTGGCTGTTGCACACTTCACAGTTTGGCTGTTGCACACTTCACAGTTTGGCTGTTGCACACTTCACAGTTTGGCTGTTGCTCACTTCACAGTTTGGCTGTTGCACACTTCACAGTTTGGCTGTTGCACACTTCCAGGCTTTTTTTTAATGAAAGCTTCTGGGTGAATAACTGTAAACAATGATGACTCATTTCTCATTGAAGTGGCCTTTTAACACCACTAAAGGACAACATTTCAAGCTACCTCCATTTGAAGTCAGAAGTCAATGAATAAAGATAGAGTTCAGAGTACTGGTTGATGGACAGTACTCTTCACAGTCATTACTCAGCTTGGAGTGATGGGAAACATGATCTGATGAAACTCTTAGCTGTTCACTATTAAAACATAGAGGAGTCCCACTTTAACTAACAAATGTCCGTAATACTTTAGTATTTACCTGGCAGGTACAACGGCAGTGTAATTACAGTGTAGACACAGACAGTGTTGCACGGAAATCACAACTATTACAGGGTCATTCCATTGATTTCAATCACTTTTTGACGGCACTCCTTTTGGTTTCCAACAAATGTTCAATATGTAAATGCCCGTGGTAGAAGTGATCAGAAGTATATTTTTGGACAAACATGACAAAACATTTAGGAGATAGAGGTGCTCAATGTTGACCATTTTGCACACCCCACCCCACCATGAAACATCCATGTCTTCATCACGAGAAAATATAAACGGTTGAGGTTGATATCATTTAAAACCTTACAAACAGGTTTGTCAAACAATATTTATTTAAAAGTTTAATGGAAATTGTATTTATTTTTATTTTTTACCTTTAACAGAAATTATTATTTTTTAAACGCGAACTACATTTTTTCCTCCACATATGTTGTAGCTTTGACCCTATTTGACATCATTTGAGGTGTTTGTGTTGTGCCCACCATCGGTTGAAACACAGCATACTCTTGAATACAGGCTGGGTGTCATGTTGTGGCTGATAAATGTACTAAAACAGCTGTATAATTGAAATGTCAACTTTCAAATGGTGGGACGAAGATGGTTGGAGGTCCACACATCAGAGAATGTCGACTTGACTATGGTGGGACGAAGATGGTTGGAGGTCCACACATCAGAGAATGTTGACTTGACTATGGTGGGACGAAGATGGTTGGAGGTCCACACATCAGAGAATGTTGACTTGACTATGGTGGGACGAAGATGGTTGGAGGTCCACACATCAGAGAATGTCGACTTGACTATGGTGGGACGAAGATGGTTGGAGGTCCACACATCAGAGAATGTCGACTAGACTATGGTGGGACGAAGATGGTTGGAGGTCCACACATCAGAGAATGTCGACTCCTATGGTGGGACGAAGATGGTTGGAGGTCCACACATCAGAGAATGTCGACTAGACTATGGTGGGACGAAGATGGTTGGAGGTCCACACATCAGAGAATGTCGACTAGACTATGGTGGGACGAAGATGGTTGGAGGTCCACACATCAGAGAATGTCGACTTGACTATGGTGGGACGAAGATGGTTGGAGGTCCACACATCAGAGATGTTGACTTGACTATGGTGGGAGAAGATGGTTGGAGGTCCACATCAGAGAATGTTGACTTGACTATGGTGGGACGAAGATGGTTGGAGGTCCACACATCAGAGAATGTCGACTTGACTATGGTGGGACGAAGATGGTTGGAGGTCCACACATCAGAGAATGTCGACTAGACTATGGTGGGACGAAGATGGTTGGAGGTCCACACATCAGAGAATGTCGACTAGACTATGGTGGTACCCTTGGTTGACCACACATCAGAGAATGTTTGGACTATGGTGGGACAAGATGGTTGGAGGTCCACACATCAGAGAATGTCGACTAGACTATGGTGGGACGAAGATGGTTGGAGGTCCACACATCAGAGAATGTCGACTTGACTATGGTGGGACGAAGATGGTTGGAGGTCCACACATCAGAGAATGTCGACTTGACTATGGTGGGACGAAGATGGTTGGAGGTCCACACATCAGAGAATGTCGACTAGACTATGGTGGGACGAAGATGGTTGGAGGTCCACACATCAGAGAATGTTGACTTGACTATGGTGGGACGAAGATGGTTGGAGGTCCACACATCAGAGAATGTCGACTAGACTATGGTGGTACGAAGATGGTTGGAGCCCCACACATCAGAGAATGTCGACTTGACTATGGTGGGACGAAGATGGTTGGAGGTCCACACATCAGAGAATGTCGACTTGACTATGGTGGGACGAAGATGGTTGGAGGTCCACACATCAGAGAATGTCGACTTGACTATGGTGGGACGAAGATGGTTGGAGGTCCACACATCAGAGAATGTCGACTTGACTATGGTGGGACGAAGATGGTTGGAGGTCCACACATCAGAGAATGTTGACCTGACTAAGAATATCAATATCAATACCTTCCTAATATTGGTTTTACATTAGACTGTCAATCTTCCATTGGGAACCTATTGAAATCACAACTGTAGATAACAGAATAGACATTCCTATTTAAGTTGACATTTAATGGTGGGTGGACCGGCGGCCATCTTTGTAGTAGTAATTTAAAGTAAAAATGTCAATTCAATTTAAATGTCAATGATGTACCAGCTAAATTGAAGTGGTCTGAAGGGAGCATCAAGTTCCTTGGCGTCCACATCACTAAGGACATGGTCCACACACACACACACACACACACACACACACACACACACACACACACACACACACACACACACACACACACACACACACACACACACACACACACACACACACAGTCGTGAAGAAAGTGCCTCTTTCCCCTTCAGGAGGCTGAAAAGATTTGTCATGGGTCATCAGATTTTCAAAAAGTTCTACAGCTGCACCTTCGAGAGCATTTTGTCTGGCTGCATCACCTCTTGGTATGGCAAATGCACTGCCCTCGACCGCAAAGCTCTACAGATGGTGGTGCGGACATCCGAGTACATCACTGGGGTCGAGCTCCCTGCCATCCAGGATCTCTATATCGGGCGGGGTCAGAGGAAGGCCTGAAAAATTGCCAACGACTCCAGCCACCCAAGCCATAGACTGTTCACTCTGATACCACCCGACTAACAGGTCCTGGAGCATCGGCTCCCGGACCAACAGGCTCCGAGACAGCTTCAAGCCCCAAGCCATAAGACTGCTCACTCTGCTACCATCCGACTAACAGATCCTGGAGCATCGGCTCCCAGACCAACAGGCTCCGTGACAGCTTCAAGCCCCAAGCCATAGACTGTTCACTCTGCTACCACCCGACTAACAGATCCTGGAGCACCGGCTCCCTGACCAACAGGCTCCCAGACAGCTTCAAGCCCCAAGCCATAGACTGTTCACTCTGCTACCATCCGACTAACAGATCCTGGAGCACCGGCTACCTGACCAACAGGCTCCCAGACAGCTTCAAGCCCCAAGCCATAAGAATGTTCACTCTGCTACCATCCGACTAACAGATCCTGGAGCATCGGCTCCCAGACCAACAGGCTCCCAGACAGCTTCAAGCCCCAAGCCATAAGAATGTTCACTCTGCTACCATCCAACTAACAGATCCTGGAGCACCGGCTCCCTGACCAACAGGCTCCCAGACAGCTTCAAGCCCCAAGCCATAGACTGTTCACACTGCTACCATCCGACTAACAGATCCTGGAGCATCGGCTCCCAGACCAACAGGCTCAGAGACAGCTTCAAGCCCCAAGCCATAGACTGTTCACTCTGCTACCATCTGACTAACAGATCCTGGAGCATCGGCTCCCAGACCAACAGGCTCTGAGACAGCTTCAAGCCCCAAGCCATAAGAATGTTCACTCTGCTACCACCCGACTAACAGATCCTGGAGCACCGGCTCCCTGACCAACAGGCTCCCAGACAGCTTCAAGCCCCAACCCATAAGACAGCGAAATAGCCATAAGACTGCTAAATTGTTCCTTAAACGATTACGGACTATCTGCAGCTACCCCATCTTGCACTGACTCTATGAACACACATAAGACTATACACTGAGTGTACAAAACATTAGGAACACCTTCCTAATATTGAGTTGTACCCCCCTTTTCCCTCAGAACAGCCTCAATTCGTCGAGACTTGGACTCTATTAGGGGTCAAATGGGATTCCACAGGGATGCTGGCCCATGTTGACTCCAATGCTTCCCACAGTTGTGTCAAGTTGCCTGGATGTCCTTTGGGTAGTGGAACAGTTCTTGACACACTCAAAACGGTGCGCCTGGCATCAACTGCCCTACACCGTTCAAAGGCACTTAAATATTTTGTCTTGCCCAGTCACCCTCTGAATGGCTCACATAAACAATCCATGTCCCAATTGTCTCAAGGCCTAAAAATCCTTCTTTTACCTGTCTCATCCCCTTCATCTACACTGATTGAAGTGGATTTAACAAGTTACATCAATAAAGGATCACATCTTTCACCTGGATTCACCTGGTCAGTCTATGTCATGGAAAGAGCATGTTTTGTAAAATTAGTGTACACACTATACATACACAATCACCCACTCACACACACTACACTTACACACACACACACACACACACTCACACGACACAGCAACAGTTGCCTGTTAGCTTCCTAACTATTTTGTTCTCACAGGGTCTGCAACACACACACACACACCTTTACACTCATCATATGCTGCTGCTACTCTGTTCTTTAGTTCTCTTATTATTATCTATCCTGATGCCTGGTCACTTTACCCTGCCTTCATGTACATATCTACCTCAAATACCTTATTATTATCTATCCTGATGCCTAGTCACTTTACCCTGCCTTCATGTACATATCTACCTCAAATACCTTATTATCTATCCTGATGCCTGGTCACTTTACCCTGCCTTCATGTACATATCTACCTCAAATACCTTATTATCTATCCTGATGCCTGGTCACTTTACCCTGCCTTCATGTACATATCTACCTCAAATACCTTATTATTATCTATCCTGATGCCTAGTCACTTTACCCTGCCTTCATGTACATATCTACCTCAAATACCTTATTATTATCTATCCTGATGCCTGGTCACTTTACCCTGCCTTCATGTACATATCTACCTCAAATACCTTATTATTATCTATCCTGATGCCTGGTCACTTTACCCTGCCTTCATGTACATATCTACCTCAAATACCTTATTATTATCTATCCTGATGCCTAGTCACTTTACCCTGCCTTCATGTACATATCTACCTCAAATACCTTATTATTATCTATCCTGATGCCTGGTCACTTTACCCTGCCTTCATGTACATATCTACCTCAAATACCTTATTATTATCTATCCTGATGCCTAGTCACTTTACCCTGCCTTCATGTACATATCTACCTCAAATACCTTATTATTATCTATCCTGATGCCTAGTCACTTTACCCTGCCTTCATGTACATATCTACCTCAAATACCTTATTATTATCTATCCTGATGCCTAGTCACTTTACCCTGCCTTCATGTACATATCTACCTCAAATACCTTATTATTATCTATCCTGATGCCTAGTCACTTTACCCTGCCTTCATGTACATATCTACCTCAAATACCTTATTATCTATCCGGATGCCTAGTCACTTTACCCTGCCTTCATGTACATATATACCTCAAATACCTTATTATCTATCCTGATGCCTAGTCAATTTACCCTGCCTTCATGTACGTACATATTGATGGGGTCAAATTGGGGTCATGATAGGCGCTGCACCAAATGTGTGATGTATTATAATAATTGATTATGCTTATGTTGTATTAATATAAGGGGAAGGGCTATAATACCCTCCCACATGACATTTATAGGGTCCTAGACTACTCATTAACAATATATATACATTATAAGGTTTAACATTGTTTCACAGTTCTTTTCTAGTCTCTGCCTCCTATAAAGAAACGGTCTGTGAGAAAAGCATATCAAATATAAATACAGAACCCTGCAGGGGAGATAAGAGACTAGTCAGACATACCTCTATAAATCAACTTGGGGACATTTACTGCTGAGCCCTTAGAAAATGCTGGAACTATTGTATCTCTCTTGCAAGTTTGTATAGCTGTGTATGCATGGGCTTAGTCTGATGAGTAGAAGGTAATGATGTATGCAGTGACATCACTAGGGCTGGACTTCGTGCTTAATAAAATAACTTGGGACTTTTCCTATTTGGCAGAACTCAGGTGAGACATTAGTTGTATGTCTGATGGTTGATCTTTGACTTCTGTCTACAGCTGTATTTTCATAAAAATTATTATGATTTATAAGTGCACATTTTGAGTGTTCCTTATTTGTTAAGTAAATAAAACGGAGCCCAGAAAAACGGAACCAACAATATCTACCTCAAATACCTTATTATTATTATCTATCCTGATGCTTAGTCACTTTACCCTGCCTTCATGTACATATCTACCTCAAATACCTTATTATTATCTATCCTGATGCCTAGTCACTTTACCCTGCCTTCATGTACAGTACACGTCAAAAGTTTGGACACATCTACACATCTAAAAGTTCATTTGTGGAATGTCTTTGCTTCTTAATGCGTTTGAGCCAATCAGTTGTGTTGTGACAAGGTAGGTGCGGTATACAGAAGATAGCCCAATTTGGTAAAAGACCAAGTCCATATTATGGCAAGAACAGCTCACCCTCCAACAGTCAAAAGTTTGGACACATCTACTCATTCTAGGGCTTTTCTTTATTTGTATTATTTTATACATTGTAGTAACCAAAAAAGTGACTACATTTTATAATTGAGATTCTTCACACAACCACGGCAACCCAGGAGTGGCCTTGGGACAAGTCTCTGAACGTCCTTGAGTGACCTAGCCAGAGCCCGGACTTGAACCCGATCGAACATCTCTGGAGAGACCTGAAAATAGCTGTGCAGGAATGCTCCCCCATCCAACCTGACAGAGCTTGAGAGGATCTTCAGAGAAGAATGGGAGAAACTCCCCATTTACAGGTGTGCTAAGATTGTAGCATCATACTGAAGAAGACACAAGGCTGTAATCGCTGCCAACGGTGCATCAACAAAGTACTGAGTGAAGGGTCTGAATACTTATGTAAATGTGATATTTCCATTTCTAAAAACCTGTTTTTGCTTTGTCATTTAATACATTTTAGAATAAGGCTGTAATGTAACAAAATGTGGAAAAAGTCAAGAGGTCTGAATACTTTCCGAATGCACTGTACTTCCTGTATATGTCTTCACATTGTTCTGGTACTGGTACTCCCTGTATATAGCTCCACATTGATCTGGTACTGGTACTTCCTGTATACAGCTCCACATTGATCTGGTACTGGTACTTCCTGTATACAGCTCCACATTGATCTGGTACTGGTACTCCCTGTATATAGCTCCACATTGATCTGGTACTGGTACTCCCTGTATATAGCTCCACATTGATCTGGTACTAGTACTTCCTGTATATAGCTTCACATTAATCTGGTACTGGTACTCCCTGTATATAGCTCCACATTGATCTGGTACTGGTACTCCTGTATATAGCTACACATTGATCTGGTACTGGTTCTCCTGTATATAGCTCCACATTGATCTGGTACTGGTACTCCCTGTATATAGCCTCACATTGATCTGGTACTGGTTCTCCCTGTATATAGCTCCACATTGATCTGGTACTGGTACTCCCTGTATGTAGCTTCACATTGATCTGGTACTGGTACTCCCTGTATATAGCTCCACATTGATCTGGTACTGGTACTTCCTGTATATAGCCTCACATTGATCTGGTACTGGTACTCCCTGTATATAGCTCCACATTGATCTGGTACTGGTATTTCCTGTATATAGCCTCACATTGATCTGGTACTGATACTTCCTGTATATAGCCTCACATTGATCTGGTACTGGTATTTCCTGTATATAGCCTCACATTGATCTGGTACTGGTACTTCCTGTATATAGCATCACATTGATCTGGTACTGGTACTCCCTGTATATAGCTCCGCATTGATCTGGTACTGGTACTTCCTGTATATAGCCTCACATTGATCTGGTACTGGTACTCCCTGTATATAGCATCACATTGATCTGGTACTGGTACTCCCTGTATATAGCTCCACATTGATCTGGTACTGGTACTTCCTGTATATAGCCTCACATTGATCTGGTACTGGTACTTCCTGTATATAGCCTCACATTGATCTGGTACTCGTACTCCCTGTATATAGCATCACATTGATCTGGTACTGGTACTCCCTGTATATAGCCTCACGTGGATCTGGTACTGGTACTTCCTTTATATAGCCTCACATTGATCTGGTACTCGTACTCCCTGTATATACTGTAGCTCCATTCTTGAGTATTCTTTTCCTCTTTTGTTACTATTTTTACTGTAATTTCTTTAACTCTGCATCGTTGGGAAGGGCTCTTAAGGAAGAAAAAAGTAATAATTATGAATTATATTTCTATGACTGACATGACACCTGGCCTGTATTCTAGAGCATTCTGGGTCTCATCTGATGGCGGACACAACACAAAGACCTCAGATTATCTCGACTGATGGAGGACACAACACAAAGACCTCAGATTATCTCGACTGATGGCGGACACAACACAATCACCTCAGATTATCTCATCTGATGGAGGACACAACACAATCACCTCAGATTATCTCATCTGATGGAGGACACAACACAATCACCTCAGATTATCTCATCTGATGGAGGACACAACACAAACACCTCAGATTATCTCATTTGATGGAGGACACAACACAACACCTCAGATTATCTCGACTGATGGAGGACACAACACAACACCTCAGATTATCTCATCTGATGGAGGACACAACACAACACCTCAGATTATCTCATCTGATGGAGGACACAACACAAACACCTCAGATTATCTGAACTGATGGAGGACACAACACAACACCTCAGATTATCTCATCTGATGGAGGACACAACACAACACCTCAGATTATCTCGACTGATGGAGGACACAACACAACACCTCAGATTATCTCATCTGATGGAGGACACAACACAACACCTCAGATTATCTCATCTGATGGAGGACACAACACAAACACCTCAGATTATCTCATCTGATGGAGGACACAACACAAACACCTCAGATTATCTCATCTGATGGAGGACACAACACAACACCTCAGATTATCTCATCTGATGGAGGACACAACACAAAGACCTCAGATTATCTCATCTGATGGAGGACACAACACAAAGACCTCAGATTATCTCATCTGATGGAGGACACAACACAACACCTCAGATTATCTCAACTGATGGAGGACACAACACAACACCTCAGATTATCTCATCTGATGGAGGACACAACACCTCAGATTATCTCATCTGATGGAGGACACAACACCTCAGATTATCTCATCTGATGGAGGACACAACACAACACCTCAGATTATCTCATCTGATGGAGGACACAACACAAACACCTCAGATTATCTCATCTGATGGAGGACACAACACAACACCTCAGATTATCTCATCTGATGGAGGACACAACACAAACACCTCAGATTATCTCATCTGATGGAGGACACAACACAAAGACCTCAGATTATCTCAACTGATGGAGGACACAACACAACACCTCAGATTATCTCAACTGATGGAGGACACAACACAACACCTCAGATTATCTCATCTGATGGAGGACACAACACCTCAGATTATCTCATCTGATGGAGGACACAACACAAACACCTCAGATTATCTCATCTGATGGAGGACACAACACCTCAGATTATCTCATTTGATGAAGGACACAACACAACACCTCAGATTATCTCATCTGATGGAGGACACAACACAAACACCTCAGATTATCTCATCTGATGGAGGACACAACACAACACCTCAGATTATCTCAACTGATGGAGGACACAACACAACACCTCAGATTATCTCAACTGATGGAGGACACAACACAACACCTCAGATTATCTCAACTGATGGAGGACACAACACAACACCTCAGATTATCTCATTTGATGGAGGACACAACACAAACACCTCAGATTATCTCATCTGATGGAGGACACAACACAACACCTCAGATTATCTCGACTGATGGAGGACACAACACAACACCTCAGATTATCTCATCTGATGGAGGACACAACACAACAACTCAGATTATCTCATCTGATGGAGGACACAACACAAACACCTCAGATTATCTGAACTGATGGAGGACACAACACAACACCTCAGATTATCTCATCTGATGGAGGACACAACACAACACCTCAGATTATCTCGACTGATGGAGGACACAACACAACACCTCAGATTATCTCATCTGATGGAGGACACAACACAACACCTCAGATTATCTCATCTGATGGAGGACACAACACAAACACCTCAGATTATCTCATCTGATGGAGGACACAACACAAACACCTCAGATTATCTCATCTGATGGAGGACACAACACAACACCTCAGATTATCTCATCTGATGGAGGACACAACACAAAGACCTCAGATTATCTCATCTGATGGAGGACACAACACAAAGACCTCAGATTATCTCATCTGATGGAGGACACAACACAACACCTCAGATTATCTCATCTGATGGAGGACACAACACCTCAGATTATCTCATCTGATGGAGGACACAACACCTCAGATTATCTCATCTGATGGAGGACACAACACAACACCTCAGATTATCTCATCTGATGGAGGACACAACACAAACACCTCAGATTATCTCATCTGATGGAGGACACAACACAAACACCTCAGATTATCTCATCTGATGGAGGACACAACACAAAGACCTCAGATTATCTCAACTGATGGAGGACACAACACAACACCTCAGATTATCTCAACTGATGGAGGACACAACACAACACCTCAGATTATCTCATCTGATGGAGGACACAACACCTCAGATTATCTCATTTGATGGAGGACACAACACAACACCTCAGATTATCTCATCTGATGGAGGACACAACACAAACACCTCAGATTATCTCATCTGATGGAGGACACAACACATCACCTCAGATTATCTCAACTGATGGAGGACACAACACAACACCTCAGATTATCTCAACTGATGGAGGACACAACACAACACCTCAGATTATCTCAACTGATGGAGGACACAACACAACACCTCAGATTATCTCATTTGATGGAGGACACAACACAACACCTCAGATTATCTCATCTGATGGAGGACACAACACAAACACCTCAGATTATCTCAATTGATGGAGGACACAACACAACACCTCAGATTATCTCATCTGATGGAGGACACAACACCTCAGATTATCTCATTTGATGGAGGACACAACACAAACACCTCAGATTATGTAATATGAGTCAAAGCTACAACATATGCAAAAAATAAACTTCAAAATAAAATAGTTTACGCGTTTTTAGATAAACTATGGTAAAAGTTAAATAATTAAATCATTTAAAAAAAACATGATTTAATAATCTAGAAATTATACAATAATTAGACGACCCTGTTTGTAAGGTTTTAAATGATATTAACCTCAACCGTTTATATTTTCCTGGGATGATACATGGATGTCTCATGTTGGGGTGGAGTATGCAAAATGGGTCAACTTTTAGCACCTCTATCTCCTAAATGTTTTGGTATTCAGGTGTAAAAAGTAACTTTTGACCACTTCTACCATCTGTAAAAATATGTATATAATATGTATATAATATGTATATACTACGTATATAATATGTATATACTACGTATATAATACGTATATAATATGTATATAATACGTATATAATATGTATATAATACGTATATAATATGTATATAATACGTATATAATATGTATATAATACGTATATAATATGTATATAATATGTATATAATACCTATATAATATGTATATACTACGTATATAATACGTATATAATATGTATATAATATGTATATAATATGTATATAATACCTATATAATATGTATATAATACGTATATAATATATATATAATATGTATATAATATGTATATAATACGTATATAATACGTATATAATATGTATATAATATGTATATAATACGTATATAATACGTATATAATATGTATATAATATGTATATAATATATATATAATACGTATATAACATGTATATAATACGTATATAATATATATATAATACGTATATAATACGTATATAATATGTATATAACACGTATATAATATGTATATAATACGTATATAACATGTATATAATATATATATAATACCTATATAATATATATATAATATGTATATAATACGTATATAATATGTATATAATACGTATATAATATGTATATAATACGTATATAACATGTATATAATATATATATAATACCTATATAATATATATATAATATGTATATAATACGTATATAATATATATATAATATGTATATAATACGTATATAATATGTATATAATATGTATATAAAACGTATATAATATGTATATAACATGTATATAATACGTATATAATATGTATATAATACGTATATAATATGTATATAAAACGTATATAATATGTATATAACATGTATATAATACGTATATAATATATATATAATATGTATATAATATGTATATAATACGTATATAATAATATATATAATATGTATATAATACGTATATAATACGTATATAATATGTATATAATATGTATATAATATATATATAATTTAACATGTATATAATACGTATATAATATATATATAATACGTATATAATACGTATATAATATGTATATAATACGTATATAATATGTATATAATACGTATATAACATGTATATAATATATATATAATACCTATATAATATATATATAATATGTATATAATACGTATATAATATATATATAATATGTATATAATACGTATATAATATGTATATAATATGTATATAAAACGTATATAATATATATATAATATATATATAATACCTATATAATATATATATAATATATATATAATACGTATATAACACGTATATAACACGTATATAATACGTATATAATATGTATATAACATGTATATAATACGTATATAATATGTATATAATACGTATATAATATGTATATAACATGTATATAATATGTATATACTACGTATATAATATGTATATAATATGTATATAATACATATGGAAAGTTTGGTTCTCATCAAAAAGGGTAAGGTCAAAAAGAGATTGAAATCAAATGGAACGACCCTCAATCTATTTTAAGCCTGTGCAATTTCCTTTTGACATTTCACATGACATTTTTCACATGCATTAGATTTGTAGATTAACTGAAAATGATGGCTGAACATCTCACCCTAAAAGTACTACAGTATGTAAGAATGAGTGTGCCCTGGTAACTACCATGAAAAGACACAGTTATTAAGGGCACTCACTGTCAAGTGGGACCTAGCAGCATATAATTTCCTTCAGAAATGCCCCTTACAAAGGCTCTGCAGCTACGTTACGTAGACCTTCCCTTGCCAGCCATAAAAAGTGACCCATTGCCTGGGCATGAACTCTCTGTCTGTGTCTTTTGGCCTTTGACGAGAGAGTAAGGCTTGTGGATGTTCACCTCATCCATCATTTAAGCAACGTTGGGAGGGGAGAGAGTCAGACCGGGTGGGGGAGGATGGAGAGAGGAGGGGGGGAGGATGCGGGGATGATAGCATGATGAATGAGGAAGTGTTCAGCTTCCTCAGAGCACAGTGTGATCTGTCTACAGGCAGTGTGTCTAAATGATGAGCTGGCCTGACCAAGTCCCTCCCGACCAGGCCAACTAACATTGTACCTGTAGGCTTAGCTTACACTGAATCCTGCAGGTGGTGGATATCATTATTGTTAGATTTGTGCATGTATGTACGGTGCCTTTCAGCAGGTTGGGTGGCTTGAAATACAATAGCAAATGATGAATGCAGTGATGAATGCAGTGTAAAATCACTTAGCCATCTCAGAGGGAGGCTGAGATAACATATTATGAGTAGTGTAAGAATCATGTTGAATGCCTATAGGCTTTAGCTCAGAGGGCTAACAAGGTATTGAACTGCGCTGACATACCGGTTTAAATTCCCAATCGGTTCAATGCACTCAATGTCTTTGCCTTTGTTACAGTCCCTTCCCCCTCACCTACCATCTGGTCTGGGGAGACCTGCTCCCTTAGCTTATCAAGTTTTCACTACTGAAGACTCAGCGGAGGTCTGTAAGAGATCTGTCTTGTGTACTGTAGACTCATCCATCCATCTGTCTTGTGTACTGTAGACCCAACCAAACTCACTTAAAGTGGCAGCAATAAAGCCTCTCTTGAAAACCTACCATGGAAGCCTGTGTTTCCAAAATAAGGAAGTGGACGGCGGGCATTTTTTTTACTTTTAAACTCTGACAAAACAGATATGCTAGTTCTATGTCCAAAGAAACAAAGATATTGAATGTTGGATCTGACAATTAATCTTGATGGTTGTACATTTGTTTCAAATAAAACTGTGAAGCACCTTGGCGTTACTCTGGGCCCTGATCTCTCTTTTCACGAACATATCAATAAGACTCCAAGGACAGCTTTTTTTCCATCTTCGTAACATTGCAAAAATCAGAAACATTTTGCTCAAAACCGATGCAGAAAAGCTAATCCATGTTTTTGCCACTTCTAGATTAGACTACTGCAATGCTCTACTCTCTGGATACCTGGATAATGCACTAAATAACGTCAGTTAGTGCAAAACACGGCTGCTAGAATCCTGACTAGAACCAAAATATTTGATCATATTACTCCAGTGCTAGTCTCTCTACACTGGCTTCCTGTTAAGGCTCCGATTTGGTCCTGTGGTACATACTTACACGTACGCTACGGTCACAAGGCCCAAGCCTCCTGATTGTCCCTAGAATTTCTAAACAAACAGCTGGAGGCAGGGCTTTATCCTACAGAGCTCCATTTTTATCCATGTGAGAGACGCAGACTCGGTCTCAACCTTTAAGTCATTACTGAATACTCATCTCTTCAGTAGGTCATATGATTGAGTGTAGTCTGGCCCAGGAGTGTGAAGGTGAACAGAAAGGCACTGGAGCTACGAACCGCCCTTGCTGTCTCTGCCTGGCCGGCTGCCCTCTCTCCACTGGGATTCTCTGCCTCTGACCCTATTAAGGGGGCTGAGTCACTGGCTTACTAGTGCTCTTCCATGCCGTCCCTAGGAGGGTTGAGTCACAGATGTGATCTTCCTGTCCGGTTTGCTCTCCCTCGGGCTTATGTGGTGGGGTAGATCTTTGTGGGCTATACTCAGCCTTGTCTCAGGGTAGTAATTTCGTGGACTGTTGATATCCCTCTAGTGGTGTGGTGGCTGTGCTTTGGCAAAGTGGGTGGGGTTATATTTACATTTACATTTAAATCATTTTATATCCTGCCTGGTTGGCCCTGTCCACGGGTATCATCAGACGGGGCCACAGTGTCCCCCGCCCCACCCCTGTCTCAGCCTCCAGTATTTATGCTGCAATAGTCTATGTGCCGGCGGGCTAGGGTCAGTCTGTTATATCTGGTGTAATTCTCCTGTCTTATCTGGTATCCTGTGTGAACTGAAGTATGCTCCCCTCTGTACAGCACATAACTATGAGGATCGTTCTGTTCCCTGTCAAATCAAATCGTATTTGTCACATGCACCGAATACAACAGCTGCAATAGACCTTACTCTGAAATGCTTATTTACAAGCCATGAACCAACAATGCAGTTCAAGAAATAGAGTTATAAAAAATATTTGCTAAATAAACTGAAGTTAAAAAAAATCTAATCAATCAATAGGTGACATTACATTTACATAACAGTAACGAGGCTATATTCAGGGGGTACCGGTACCGAGTCAATGTGCATGGGTACAGGTTAATCGAGGTCCATGCTCCAGGACTACCTGGCCTGATGACTCTTTGCTGTGCCCAGTCCACCTGGTCGTGCTGCTGCTCCAGTTTCAACTGTTCTGCCTGCGGATATGGAACCCTGACCTGTTCACCGGACGTGCTACCTTGTCCCAGACCTGCTGTTTTCAACTCTCTCTCTACCGCACCTGTCGTCTCTAACTCTGTATGATCAGCTATGAAAAGCCAACTGACATTTACTCCTGAGGTGCTGACCTGTTGCACCCTCTACAACTATTATTATTTGACCCTGCTGGTCATCTATGAACATTTGAACATCTTGGCCATGTAATGTTATAATCTCCACCCGGCACAGCCAGAAGAGGACTGACCACCCCTCAGAGCCTGGTTCCTCTAGGTTCCTGCCTTTCTAGGGAGTTTTTCCTGGCCACCATGCTTCTACATCTGCATTGCTTGCTGTTTAGGGTTGTAGGCTGGGTTTCTGTATAGCACTTTGTGACATCGGCTGATGTAAAAAGGGCTTTATAAACTTTTTACATTGCACCCCCCGCACGCTGCTGCTACTCTTTTATTATCTTTGCATAGCCGCTTTAATAACTCTATCTACATGTACATAATTATCTCAATTACCTCGACACCGGTCATCCACCTGTCTTGTGTACTGTAGACTCATCCATATGTCTTGTGTTCGGTAGACTCATCCATCTGTCTTGTGTTCTGTAGACTCATCCATATGTCTTGTGTACTGTAGACTCATCCATCTGTCTTGTGTTCTGTAGACTCATCCATCTGTCTTGTGTTCTGTAGACTCATCCATATGTCTTGTGTACTGTAGACTCATCCATCTGTCTTGTGTTCTGTAGACTCATCCAGCCGCTCATTCATCCAAGAGAAAATCATTCCTGAACATAGAGTAGGAGCTGCTGTACAGTACAAAGAGATTCACCTGTAGTTAGCTAGTAGTGAGCGCATCCTTGGTGTTGCTTTGGCCTACATTAAGGCTGGCAGACTGGCACGCTCGTGAAGCTGTAGGCTAGACACAAGACCCTGCCTAACTAGGGCTGGGCGACATATCAAATTCATTCAAAATGCCTGTATCACAAGAGTCATGTTTTTGTGTGTTTTTTGTGTGTTTCTGAGCGTTTATGTCCGCTTGTTCTCATGTTGTCTTTTTGGTCTCGTCTCCTTCGCTCCTCTGTGCTGTGTGCACTTTCCCATTTACATCAGAGATCTGTAATGAAGAGATGCTCATGTCTCCGCCCTGACAATGGGAGTTGTTGTTCAAGACGGAAAGCAGGCGACAAGCTTAGGCTCAAAACAAGCCAACAGAAATGCATTTGGCTTGTTTTGGACAGATTTTAGCAAGAGTGAAACCTCTCGCTTTGCTTCTCCTTCTATAGTACACACACACAAGCACACACGGACACACCCCTCTCTCCCTGCCACTCACAACAACAAAGTTGAGAGATCGCTTCTTCCTCTCTGACAAGCAGTTTCAACTCCCTATTTGCATCTGAGGTTTGGTCCAACAGAATGGGTCATATTGACACCACAACACATTGAGACATTATTTTACTGTAATAGAGCAGAAGATAGCCTTTCTAACCACACCCTTTTCATGTCTCAACGAATCAAATTGCACGCAGAGAAGACACTACTAAAACAGGAGTATCAATATCAATATCAAAATATTGATTCTGTAAAAGTAATGCTCAGTTTGTGACGTGAGTCATGGGGTTGCCACGTCCCGCTAGCAGCATTTTAGCCAAACACTGTTATACTACTAGCTGTCTAGTCTGTGTTTTATAAAGGTGCAATAAGCGTAAAACACAATTATATAAGGAATTGGCAACTCGTTCTCATTCTCAGAAATAAGCTAGGCCACTTGACTTCAACCTCTGAACAAAGTGGACAGACTGACATGCAGTTTAAACAGTTGGAGACGGACAGAAGTGTGTGTCCATAACAATTCAACTGCTCAACCTATTGACTAGCTAATAGATCCAACCTATTGGCTAGCGAATAGGTCCAACCTATTGGCTAGCTAATAGATCCAAGCTATTGGCTAGCTAATAGATTCAACCTATTGGCTAGCTAATAGATCCAACCTATTGGCTAGCTAATAGATCCAACCTATTGGCTAGCTAATAGATCCAACCTATTGGCTAGCTAATAGATCCAACCTATTGGCTAGCTAATAGATCTAAGTTGACCGAAGTTGAAATCTAAAGAGTCCTATAAAAGATGATCTGGTTTCTCACTAGCATGTGGGCTTGTGCTTGAAGAGATCCTTTATGAGCCCTGTGTTAGTGTTCTATAATGCCTGCTACAACAAGTGAACGTGCGGAACGTGGTCAGAACGTGACAACGTGCATTATGTATGGTTCTGCTTGTAACAAAAAGGGTATTTTCATCGCCAGGTTTGAAAGCAAGATCAGTGATTATTGCAACAAAAAAAACTGGTTAAACGTTTATTTTATTATTATTAGTGAGTCTTATGATTGTGGAAGGCTTATATTTAGCCTAGGTATAATTTACAATACATTATTAGTGAGTCTTATGATTGTGGAAGGCTTATATTTAGCCTAGGTATAATTTACAATAAATGATTAGTGAGTCTTATGATTGTGGAAGGCTTATATTTAGCCTAGGTATAATTCACATTAAATTATTAGTGAGTCTTATGATTGTGGAGGTATATATTTAGACTAGGTATAACTTCACAAGCCCTGAATTCATTAGATAATTGCTGACTGTTTGAAATGCTGTGTATTTGACCTTTTAATTGTACAACAAAGCTTATTGAGAGAATACATTTAAACAACTGATATATGTGTGTGTGTATAAAAACAATATATATATATTGTGAATTGCCCATAAATTAGAAAAAAATGGAGATCAGATTTTTAGGCCATATAACCCAGCCCTATGCCTCATTCTGTGGGCTAGAGTGGAGTGGGTGTTTATGTATGCCAGCTCAGTGCAGGGAAAAGTAGGCCAGCTGCACAGACCAAAATACAACAGCGTGGAGACATCCTGGCACCAGGAAATGGAAAATTATACAACGGTAGTTAATTAGTGAGCACATAAAGGTTGCAGTCAAACCAGTGCTTCTAGATTATGACACTGTAGTGTTTTAAAGACAACTGATGGAGGCTACAACGTGAGTGACAACAGTATTTACACGGTAGCGACATAAATGGGAATTAGCAAACTATAGCGTAAACACAGATTATACAAATGAAACAATGCAAATACCTGTGCAGTTTGTGTAACTAACGACATGACGCCATTTTCAATATGCAATGTGCCAAAACCTCCTCTCACCAACAGTTATCTGAACTGTATGTTTATTTGCAAATCCTTGAAACTATGCAGGGCAATTACATGTACATGTTAGTCATTTAGCAGATGCTCTTATCCAGAGAGACTTACATGTTAGTCATTTAGCAGATGCTATTATCCAGAGAGACTTACATGTTAGTCATTTAGCAGATGCTCTTATCCAGAGAGACTTACATGTTAGTCATTTAGCAGACGCTCTTATCCAGAGACTTACATGTTAGTCATTTAGCAGATGCTCTTATCCAGAGAGACTTACATGTTAGTCATTTAGCAGATGCTCTTATCCAGAGAGACTTACATGTTAGTCATTTAGCAGACGCTCTTATCCAGAGAGACTTACATGTTAGTCATTTAGCAGATGCTCTTATCCAGAGAGACTTACATGTTAGTCATTTAGTAGACGCTCTTATCCAGAGAGACTTACATGTTAGTCATTTAGCAGACACTCTTATCCAGAGAGACTTACATGTTAGTCATTTAGCAGATGCTCTTATCCAGAGAGACTTACATGTTAGTCATTTAGCAGACGCTCTTATCCAGAGAGACTTACATGTTAGTTATTTAGCAGACGCTCTTATCCAGAGAGACTTACATGTTAGTCATTTAGCAGATGCTCTTATCCAGAGAGACTTACATGTTAGTCATTTAGCAGACGCTCTTATCCAGAGAGACTTACATGTTAGTCATTTAGCAGACACTCTTATCCAGAGAGACTTACATATTAGTCATTTAGCAGACACTCTTATCCAGAGAGACTTGCATGTTAGTCATTTAGCAGACGCTCTTATCCAGAGAGACTTACATGTTAGTCATTTAGCAGACTCTCTTATCCAGAGAGACTTACATGTTAGTCATTTAGCATACACTCTTATCCAGAGAGACTTACATGTTAGTCATTTAGCAGATGCTCTTATCCAGAGAGACTTACATGTTAGTCATTTAGCAGATGCTCTTATCCAGAGAGACTTACATGTTAGTCATTTAGCAGACGCTCTTATCCAGAGACTTACATGTTAGTCATTTAGCAGATGCTCTTATCCAGAGAGACTTACATGTTAGTCATTTAGCAGATGCTCTTATCCAGAGAGACTTACATGTTAGTCATTTAGCAGACGCTCTTATCCAGAGAGACTTACATGTTAGTCATTTAGCAGACGCTCTTATCCAGAGACTTACATGTTAGTCATTTAGCAGATGCTCTTATCCAGAGAGACTTACATGTTAGTCATTTAGCAGATGCTCTTATCCAGAGAGACTTACATGTTAGTCATTTAGCAGATGCTCTTATCCAGAGAGACTTACATGTTAGTCATTTAGCAGATGCTCTTATCCAGAGAGACTTACATGTTAGTCATTTAGCAGACGCTCTTATCCAGAGACTTACATGTTAGTCATTTAGCAGATGCTCTTATCCAGAGAGACTTACATGTTAGTCATTTAGCAGATGCTCTTATCCAGAGAGACTTACATGTTAGTCATTTAGCAGACACTCTTATCCAGAGAGACTTACATGTTAGTCATTTAGCAGACACTCTTATCCAGAGAGACTTACATGTTAGTCATTTAGCAGATGCTCTTATCCAGAGAGACTTACATGTTAGTCATTTAGTAGACGCTCTTATCCAGAGAGACTTACATGTTAGTCATTTAGCAGACGCTCTTATCCAGAGAGACTTACATGTTAGTCATTTAGCAGATGCTCTTATCCAGAGAGACTTACATGTTAGTCATTTAGTAGACGCTCTTATCCAGAGAGACTTACATGTTAGTCATTTAGCAGACACTCTTATCCAGAGAGACTTACATGTTAGTCATTTAGCAGATGCTCTTATCCAGAGAGACTTACATGTTAGTCATTTAGCAGACGCTCTTATCCAGAGAGACTTACATGTTAGTTATTTAGCAGACGCTCTTATCCAGAGAGACTTACATGTTAGTCATTTAGCAGATGCTCTTATCCAGAGAGACTTACATGTTAGTCATTTAGCAGACGCTCTTATCCAGAGAGACTTACATGTTAGTCATTTAGCAGACACTCTTATCCAGAGAGACTTACATATTAGTCATTTAGCAGACACTCTTATCCAGAGAGACTTGCATGTTAGTCATTTAGCAGACGCTCTTATCCAGAGAGACTTACATGTTAGTCATTTAGCAGACTCTCTTATCCAGAGAGACTTACATGTTAGTCATTTAGCATACACTCTTATCCAGAGAGACTTACATGTTAGTCATTTAGCAGATGCTCTTATCCAGAGAGACTTACATGTTAGTCATTTAGCAGATGCTCTTATCCAGAGAGACTTACATGTTAGTCATTTAGCAGATGCTCTTATCCAGAGAGACTTACATGTTAGTCATTTAGCAGACGCTCTTATCCAGAGATTTACATGTTAGTCATTTAGCAGACACTCTTATCCAGAGAGACTTACATGTTAGTCATTTAGCAGACACTCTTATCCAGAGAGACTTACAGGTTAGTCATTTAGCAGACACTCTTATCCAGAGAGACTTACATGTTAGTCAATTAGCAGATGCTCTTATCCAGAGAGACTTACATGTTAGTCATTTAGCAGACACTCCTATCCAGAGAGACTTACAGGAACAATTAAGGTTAAGTGCCTTTCTCAACAGCATATCAGAAGATTTGTTCACCTAGTCAGCTCAGGGATTCGAACCAGCGACCTTTGGGTTACTGGCCCAACACTTTTAAATGCTAGGCTACCTGCCACACTGGGGCCCAGCCTTACCCAGAGGTCGGAGCCTGACTGAATATCCCTTATGTACTCATTATAGGTAGATGCTATAAACATCTAAAAGTCATTTAAATATCTGTCATTACTTAGTCTGTACCTACTTGGTAGTTCAGTGGATTAGTGATTAAGCTTTACCAATTAAAAGTACTTTGCAATCATTGCTTTCAAAAGAATCATGATGTTTTTATGTAAAAAAAATACAAATAGTTGTTTTTATGAAGTGAATTAATATAACATGTACTGGTAGTCTTAATGCAAATGTCTCCCTTCATTCGTCTGTAATCTGAGAGGCATTTACCTCTAAGGCAACCTCCTGATTCAGAGAGGTTGGGATAAATGTGGAAGACACATTTGAACTGACGAGGTATCCCGTTTTCCCTTTCCTTGTACTGGAAACAGTCTAAACTCTTAACAAGCATTCCTGGAGGTAGGGGGCTATCGCCAATCAGGGCACTACTCACCATGACCACCAACATATTAGCACGGGCACCCCCATAAGGAAACACCGACTGTGCAAATAACTATGAATATTAATGTGTAATTATCTGTTATGATCCCACACATAATCCTAGCCATTGGCCATGGACCCTTAGAAACTGCTGGCAAAGCATCTCTGGGTAATAGAACCAACAGCCAATCTTCTTTTTTTTTTAAACACAAGGTGGGATGTTGCAGCCACACTGTCACTGGGATTCTACTACTCTGGCACTTGATCTCCACAGCCTTGAATAACAATGTAGTGACTAAAACCACCAGCAAGGTCAAGGCTTCTTTGCATAATAAACACCAACGTCTCTGAATACATAACACCACCTCTGCCTTGAGGAAATGGTTGCACTTCTGTTGCTACATTGAGTACCCGCATAGCGTGCCAGGGGTAGCTGAGCTTCAGCGCCTCGGTCCGTCCCTGTATCAAGTTCAGGCCTTGTAACAGCTTGTCCAACAGGTGAAGAGAAGGTTAAATGTAATACGATGTTCTCTGCTACACTATGACAGATACTTCTCAGGCTTTCTGCGGGGGAGTAGGAGGAAGCTGCCTTTTGGAACACTTCCAAAGTTAAGGTCAGGAATGGGGGAAGGTACGCTGATCCTGGAGGTTAGAGAGGTGGACCAGTATCAAGAAGGTTGCTGGTTAAAGCCCCGGGCCGGGTAACATAACAATGGGAATGGAACTGAACTGACAGCTGGAAGGCTGCTGGTCTCTGATCTCATCTACTATCTTCTGCCTTTGTGCCCTTGAGCAAGGCACTTAAGACCCCACAACTGCTCCCCAATAGGAGCTCTGCACTGCTGTTGAACCTGTGTTTCTCAACGGGTGTGTGTGTGTGTCTTTGTGTGTTTGTGTGTGTGTGTCAGTCTCTAAGTGATCCTTGCTCTGCAGAGGCAGAAAGACAGGGGGACAGAGCGATAAAGGACCTAAGCTTTGCCAGTCAAAGTTGCTAAGACAGGAAACAGGAAGCAAAGTCGGCACCTATCTGTATAATAGAAGTGTCCACCATGACCTTGTCTTGGGGAGGTCAGGCAGTAGGGATTTTATAAATAATCATCTGTGATAACAGCTTGATATGAGCTGTCATCATTAGTACATCTTTCATAGACTCGTCATCAATACCAGAGAGCTACTGCTGCAGCTGATTGGATCTTAGATCTCTCATGTACGTTTGTCGAGCTGATGAACATGCTCAGTAGCACAACACTTAGTGGAACGAGGTCCCTGGTGAATCCATTCACTAAGGAGAGGCTGTCATCCCCTCCCATCCATTCATATTTTATTTAGCAAAAAGCGCCTTCGTATGCCAAAGCCATGAGCCAGAGAGGGTGCCAATTGAGGGGGAGTTGATTGAGGCACGTGCTCAGAAACCTAAAGGAACCAGCCAGGGAGAGAGGATTCTTATGAAACCTAAAGGAACCAGACAGATAGACAGGATTCTTATGAAACCAGACAGATAGACAGGATTCTTATGAAACCAGACAGATAGACAGGATTCTTATGAAACCAGACAGATAGACAGGATTCGTATAAAACCTAAAGGAACCAGACAGATAGACAGGATTCTTATGAAACATAAAGGAACCAGACAGATAGAGAGGATTCTTATGAAACCTAAAGGAACCAGACAGATAGACAGGATTCTTATAAAACCTAAAGGAACCAGCCAGGGCGAGAGGATTCTTATAAAACCTAAAGGAACCAGCCAGATAGACAGGATTCTTATAAAACCTAAAGGAACCAGACAGATAGACAGGATTCTTATAAAACCTAAAGGAACCAGACAGGTAGACAGGATTCTTATGAAACCTAAAGGAACCAGACAGATAGACAGGATTCTTATAAAACCTAAAGGAACCAGACAGATAGACAGGATTCTTATGAAACCTAAAGGAACCAGACAGATAGACAGGATTCTTATGAAACATAAAGGAACCAGACAGATAGACAGGATTCTTATGAAACCTAAAGGAACCAGACAGATAGACAGGATTCTTATGAAACCTAAAGGAACCAGACAGATAGACAGGATTCTTATGAAACATAAAGGAACCAGCCAGGGGGAGAGGATTCTTATGAAACCTAAAGGAACCAGACAGATAGACAGGATTCTTATGAAACATAAAGGAACCAGCCAGGGGGAGAGGATTCTTATGATGGTTCAGAAGTGTGTCGTTTTTTAAATTATTTTTCGCAAAGCCAAATGAAAGGTAGGCAGGCACTTCAATTATGGCTTCTCTTGTGTTGTGCCAACACACAGCGGCTTCATGGTCGGGTAGCTGAACATTCATTATTTAAAAAAAGAGGTTATCCCAGGCTCTGTGAACGACATCACTCTTTAACCCTGTGACAGGCCCAATCAGGTACCTGTTCCAGAGAGGAACAAACAGGGTGGAGCAGTGGTTGTCCTGTGATACAGGATGAACATGATACTGTGTCTGGAGGCAGCTAATGACCAAAACACAGTACGGTAATAATACCATAAGAGAACATGCTGTCCTTCTATACATGATAAGGCTTTCTGTAGACTGTATGTAGACTACAGCTAGATACATTATTTTTACAAAAGCATGTGGACATCCTTTCAAATGAGTGGGTTTGGATATTTCAGCCACACCTGTTGCTGACAGGTGTATAAAACCGAGCACACAGCCATGCAATCTCCAGAGACAAACATTGACAGTAGAATAGCCTTACTGACGAGCTCAGTGACTTTCAACGTGGCACGGTCATAGGATGACCTTTCCAACAAGTCAGTTTGTCAAATTTCTGCCGTGCTAGAGCTGCCCCGGTCAACTGTAAGTGCTATTATTGTGAAGTGGAAACATCTAGGAGCAACAACGGATCAGCCGTGAAGTGGTAGGCTTGAAAACATCAAGGAGCAACAACGGCTTAGCTGCTAAGTGGTAGGCTACACAAGCTCACAGAATGGGACCGCCGAGTGCTGAAGAGCGTAGCACGTAAAACTTGACAGTCCTCTGTTACAACACTCACTACTGAGTTCCACATTTCAGCCGGCTGGAGTGGAGTACAGCTCGCAGCCATTGAAAATGCATTCTCTGGAGTGATTAATCACGCTTCACCACCTGGCAGTCCGACGGACGAATATGGGTTTGGTGGATGCCGGCAGAATGCTACCTGCCCCAATGGTTAGTGCCTGTAAAGTTTGTAAAGTTTGGGGGAGGAGGAGTAATGTTCTGGGGCTGTTTTTCATTGTTCGAGCTAGGCCCCTCAGTTCCAGTGATGGGATATCTTAACGCTACAGCATACAATGACATTCTAGACAATTCTGTGCTTACAACTTTGTGGAAAGAGTTTGGGGAAGGCCTGATTTCCTGTTTCAGCATGACAATGCCCTGTGCACAAAGCGAGGTCTATACAGAAATGGTTTGTCGAGATTGGTGTGGAAGAACTTGACTGACCTGTACAGAGCCCTGACCTCAATGCCAGCGGACACCTTTTGGATGAATTGAAACGCAGACTGCGAGCCAGGCCTAATCGCCCAACATCAGTGCCTGACCTCACTAATGCTCTTGTGGCTGAATGGAAGCAAGTCCCCAACAGCAATGTTCCAACATCCAGTGGAAAGCCTTCCCAGAAGAGTGGAGGCTGTTATAGCAGCAAAGGGGGGACAAACTTCATATTAATGCCCATGATTTTGGAATGAGATGTTTGTCCACATACTTTTGGTCATGTAGTGTTCTCATAACATTGAGTCATTTACTGATAGTATATAATCAGTATGTAGTGTTTTCACAACATTGAGTCATTTACTGATAGTATATAATCAGTATGAAGTGCATGGCCTTTTTATCTGGTTCTTTGGGTTGTATTCAACCCATCTCAGATTGCTCAAGAGACGAGAAAACCTGGTTTAAAAAAACCATAAAGCAACACCTCACGAGCTCAACGCCTCTCCCCTATTTGACCTTGATATGTTGTTTCATTGTATTCATATGTAGGCTACGTGTGACATTTAAAATGTATGTAAGTTCTGTCCTTCAGCTGTCTATTCATGTTCTGTATTGTCATGTTTCATGTTCTGTGTGGACCCCGGGAAGAGTATCTGCTGCTATGACAACAGCTAATGGGGATCATAATACAATCCCAGGGTCACGTCTTTCAGACTTACAAACACACTTGATACCTTCCAGACACTTTGACACATGTCTTGAAAGAGTTGTCTGGGAGAATGCTGTAGGAGGTACCTGGATTATAGTATTTATTCAAAGGATATTGAGAGTCACTTCAGGGACACCCAGAGAGTTTGGTTGTCTCCTTGGATGCTGGATTGATACAAACTCAAAACCCACTTCGGTCTCCCAGAAATGTCTGTTTCTCTGATATGTGGTGAGCAAGGATGTCATGGGAACAAACCACTACAAGACTATAACAAACCACTACAAGACTACAGCAAACCACTACAAGACTACAGCAAACCACTACAAGACTACAGCAAACCACTACAAGACTATAGCAAACCACTACAAGACTATAGCAAACCACTACAAGACTATAACAAACCACTACAAGACTATAACAAACCACTACAAGACTACAGCAAACCACTACAAGACTACAGCAAACCACTACAAGACTATAGCAAACCACTACAAGACTACAGCAAACCACTACAAGACTATAGCAAACCACTACAAGACTACAGCAAACCACTACAAGACTATAACAAACCACTACAAGACTATAGCAAACCACTACAAGACTATAGCAAACCACTACAAGACTATAACAAACCACTACAAGACTATAGCAAACCACTACAAGACTATAGCAAACCACTACAAGACTACAGCAAACCACTACAAGACTACAGCAAACCACTACAAGACTACAGCAAACCACTACAAGACTACAGCAAACCACTACAAGACTATAGCAAACCACTACAAGACTACAGCAAACCACTACAAGACTATAACAAACCACTACAAGACTATAGCAAACCACTACAAGACTATAGCAAACCACTACAAGACTACAGCAAACCACTACAAGACTACAGCAAACCACTACAAGACTATAGCAAACCACTACAAGACTATAGCAAACCACTACAAGACTACAGCAAACCACTACAAGACTACAGCAAACCACTACAAGACTACAGCAAACCACTACAAGACTACAGCAAACCACTACAAGACTACAGCAAACCACTACAAGACTACAGCAAACCACTACAAGACTACAGCAAACCACTACAAGACTACAGCAAACCACTACAAGACTACAGCAAACCACTACAAGACTATAACAAACCACTACAAGACTATAGCAAACCACTACAAGACTATAGCAAACCACTACAAGACTACAGCAAACCACTACAAGACTACAGCAAACCACTACAAGACTACAGCAAACCACTACAAGACTACAGCAAACCACTACAAGACTATAGCAAACCACTACAAGACTATAGCAAACCACTACAAGACTATAGCAAACCACTACAAGACTATAGCAAACCACTACAAGACTACAGCAAACCACTACAAGACTACAGCAAACCACTACAAGACTACAGCAAACCACTACAAGACTATAACAAACCACTACAAGACTATAACAAACCACTACAAGACTATAGCAAACCACTACAAGACTATAACAAACCACTACAAGACTATAACAAACCACTACAAGACTATAACAAACCACTACAAGACTATAGCAAACCACTACAAGACTAACAAACCACTACAAGACTACAGCAAACCACTACAAGACTATAGCAAACCACTACAAGACTATAGCAAACCACTACAAGACTACAGCAAACCACTACAAGACTACAGCAAACCACTACAAGACTACAGCACACCACTACAAGACTATAACAAACCACTACAAGACTATAACAAACCACTACAAGACTATAGCAAACCACTACAAGACTATAACAAACCACTACAAGACTATAACAAACCACTACAAGACTATAACAAACCACTACAAGACTATAGCAAACCACTACAAGACTATAACAAACCACTACAAGACTATAGCAAACCACTACAAGACTATAACAAACCACTACAAGACTACAGCAAACCACTACAAGACTATAGCAAACCACTACAAGACTATAGCAAACCACTACAAGACTACAGCAAACCACTACAAGACTACAGCAAACCACTACAAGACTACAGCAAACCACTACAAGACTATAACAAACCACTACAAGACTATAACAAACCACTACAAGACTATAGCAAACCACTACAAGACTATAACAAACCACTACAAGACTACAGCAAACCACTACAAGACTATAGCAAACCACTACAAGACTATAGCAAACCACTACAAGACTACAGCAAACCACTACAAGACTACAGCAAACCACTACAAGACTACAGCAAACCACTACAAGACTATAACAAACCACTACAAGACTATAACAAACCACTACAAGACTATAGCAAACCACTACAAGACTACAGCAAACCACTACAAGACTATAGCAAACCACTACGAGACTACAGCAAACCACTACAAGACTACAGCAAACCACTACAAGACTACAGCAAACCACTACAAGACTACAGCAAACCACTACAAGACTATAACAAACCACTACGAGACTACAGCAAACCACTACAAGACTACAGCAAACCACTACAAGACTATAACAAACCACTACAAGACTATAACAAACCACTACAAGACTATAGCAAACCACTACAAGACTATAACAAACCACTACAAGACTATAACAAACCACTACAAGACTATAACAAACCACTACAAGACTATAGCAAACCACTACAAGACTATAACAAACCACTACAAGACTACAGCAAACCACTACAAGACTATAGCAAACCACTACAAGACTATAGCAAACCACTACAAGACTACAGCAAACCACTACAAGACTACAGCAAACCACTACAAGACTACAGCAAACCACTACAAGACTATAACAAACCACTACAAGACTATAACAAACCACTACAAGACTATAGCAAACCACTACAAGACTATAACAAACCACTACAAGACTATAACAAACCACTACAAGACTATAACAAACCACTACAAGACTATAACAAACCACTACAAGACTATAACAAACCACTACAAGACTATAACAAACCACTACAAGACTATAACAAACCACTACAAGACTATAGCAAACCACTACAAGACTATAACAAACCACTACAAGACTACAGCAAACCACTACAAGACTATAGCAAACCACTACAAGACTATAGCAAACCACTACAAGACTATAACAAACCACTACAAGACTATAGCAAACCACTACAAGACTATAACAAACCACTACAAGACTACAGCAAACCACTACAAGACTATAGCAAACCACTACAAGACTATAGCAAACCACTACAAGACTACAGCAAACCACTACAAGACTACAGCAAACCACTACAAGACTACAGCAAACCACTACAAGACTATAACAAACCACTACAAGACTATAACAAACCACTACAAGACTATAGCAAACCACTACAAGACTATAACAAACCACTACAAGACTATAACAAACCACTACAAGACTATAGCAAACCACTACAAGACTATAGCAAACCACTACAAGACTACAGCAAACCACTACAAGACTATAACAAACCACTACAAGACTATAGCAAACCACTACAAGAATATAGCAAACCACTACGAGACTACAGCAAACCACTACAAGACTACAGCAAACCACTACAAGACTACAGCAAACCACTACAAGACTACAGCAAACCACTACAAGACTACAGCAAACCACTACAAGACTATAACAAACCACTACAAGACTATAACAAACCACTACAAGACTATAGCAAACCACTACAAGACTATAACAAACCACTACAAGACTATAACAAACCACTACAAGACTATAACAAACCACTACAAGACTATAGCAAACCACTACAAGACTATAACAAACCACTACAAGACTACAGCAAACCACTACAAGACTATAGCAAACCACTACAAGACTATAGCAAACCACTACAAGACTACAGCAAACCACTACAAGACTACAGCAAACCACTACAAGACTACAGCAAACCACTACAAGACTATAACAAACCACTACAAGACTATAGCAAACCACTACAAGACTATAACAAACCACTACAAGACTATAACAAACCACTACAAGACTATAACAAACCACTACAAGACTATAACAAACCACTACAAGACTATAACAAACCACTACAAGACTATAACAAACCACTACAAGACTATAACAAACCACTACAAGACTATAGCAAACCACTACAAGACTATAACAAACCACTACAAGACTACAGCAAACCACTACAAGACTATAGCAAACCACTACAAGACTATAGCAAACCACTACAAGACTACAGCAAACCACTACAAGACTACAGCAAACCACTACAAGACTACAGCAAACCACTACAAGACTATAACAAACCACTACAAGACTATAACAAACCACTACAAGACTATAGCAAACCACTACAAGACTATAACAAACCACTACAAGATTATAACAAACCACTACAAGACTATAGCAAACCACTACAAGACTATAGCAAACCACTACGAGACTACAGCAAACCACTACAAGACTACAGCAAACCACTACAAGACTACAGCAAACCACTACAAGACTACAGCAAACCACTACAAGACTATAACAAACCACTACGAGACTACAGCAAACCACTACAAGACTACAGCAAACCACTACAAGACTATAACAAACCACTACAAGACTATAACAAACCACTACGAGACTACAGCAAACCACTACAAGACTACAGCAAACCACTACAAGACTACAGCAAACCACTACAAGACTATAACAAACCACTACAAGACTATAACAAACCACTACGAGACTATAGCAAACCACTACAAGACTACAGCAAACCACTACAAGACTACAGCAAACCACTACAAGACTACAGCAAACCACTACAAGACTATAACAAACCACTACAAGACTATAACAAACCACTACAAGACTATAGCAAACCACTACAAGACTATAACAAACCACTACAAGACTATAACAAACCACTACAAGACTATAACAAACCACTACAAGACTATAGCAAACCACTACAAGACTAACAAACCACTACAAGACTACAGCAAACCACTACAAGACTATAGCAAACCACTACAAGACTATAGCAAACCACTACAAGACTACAGCAAACCACTACAAGACTACAGCAAACCACTACAAGACTACAGCACACCACTACAAGACTATAACAAACCACTACAAGACTATAACAAACCACTACAAGACTATAGCAAACCACTACAAGACTATAACAAACCACTACAAGACTATAACAAACCACTACAAGACTATAACAAACCACTACAAGACTATAGCAAACCACTACAAGACTATAACAAACCACTACAAGACTATAGCAAACCACTACAAGACTATAACAAACCACTACAAGACTACAGCAAACCACTACAAGACTATAGCAAACCACTACAAGACTATAGCAAACCACTACAAGACTACAGCAAACCACTACAAGACTACAGCAAACCACTACAAGACTACAGCAAACCACTACAAGACTATAACAAACCACTACAAGACTATAACAAACCACTACAAGACTATAGCAAACCACTACAAGACTATAACAAACCACTACAAGACTACAGCAAACCACTACAAGACTATAGCAAACCACTACAAGACTATAGCAAACCACTACAAGACTACAGCAAACCACTACAAGACTACAGCAAACCACTACAAGACTACAGCAAACCACTACAAGACTATAACAAACCACTACAAGACTATAACAAACCACTACAAGACTATAGCAAACCACTACAAGACTACAGCAAACCACTACAAGACTATAGCAAACCACTACGAGACTACAGCAAACCACTACAAGACTACAGCAAACCACTACAAGACTACAGCAAACCACTACAAGACTACAGCAAACCACTACAAGACTATAACAAACCACTACGAGACTACAGCAAACCACTACAAGACTACAGCAAACCACTACAAGACTATAACAAACCACTACAAGACTATAACAAACCACTACAAGACTATAGCAAACCACTACAAGACTATAACAAACCACTACAAGACTATAACAAACCACTACAAGACTATAACAAACCACTACAAGACTATAGCAAACCACTACAAGACTATAACAAACCACTACAAGACTACAGCAAACCACTACAAGACTATAGCAAACCACTACAAGACTATAGCAAACCACTACAAGACTACAGCAAACCACTACAAGACTACAGCAAACCACTACAAGACTACAGCAAACCACTACAAGACTATAACAAACCACTACAAGACTATAACAAACCACTACAAGACTATAGCAAACCACTACAAGACTATAACAAACCACTACAAGACTATAACAAACCACTACAAGACTATAACAAACCACTACAAGACTATAGCAAACCACTACAAGACTATAACAAACCACTACAAGACTATAACAAACCACTACAAGACTATAACAAACCACTACAAGACTATAGCAAACCACTACAAGACTATAACAAACCACTACAAGACTACAGCAAACCACTACAAGACTATAGCAAACCACTACAAGACTATAGCAAACCACTACAAGACTATAACAAACCACTACAAGACTATAGCAAACCACTACAAGACTATAACAAACCACTACAAGACTACAGCAAACCACTACAAGACTATAGCAAACCACTACAAGACTATAGCAAACCACTACAAGACTACAGCAAACCACTACAAGACTACAGCAAACCACTACAAGACTACAGCAAACCACTACAAGACTATAACAAACCACTACAAGACTATAACAAACCACTACAAGACTATAGCAAACCACTACAAGACTATAACAAACCACTACAAGACTATAACAAACCACTACAAGACTATAGCAAACCACTACAAGACTATAGCAAACCACTACAAGACTACAGCAAACCACTACAAGACTATAACAAACCACTACAAGACTATAGCAAACCACTACAAGAATATAGCAAACCACTACGAGACTACAGCAAACCACTACAAGACTACAGCAAACCACTACAAGACTACAGCAAACCACTACAAGACTACAGCAAACCACTACAAGACTACAGCAAACCACTACAAGACTATAACAAACCACTACAAGACTATAACAAACCACTACAAGACTATAGCAAACCACTACAAGACTATAACAAACCACTACAAGACTATAACAAACCACTACAAGACTATAACAAACCACTACAAGACTATAGCAAACCACTACAAGACCACTATAACAAACCACTACAAGACTACAGCAAACCACTACAAGACTATAGCAAACCACTACAAGACTATAGCAAACCACTACAAGACTACAGCAAACCACTACAAGACTACAGCAAACCACTACAAGACTACAGCAAACCACTACAAGACTATAACAAACCACTACAAGACTATAGCAAACCACTACAAGACTATAACAAACCACTACAAGACTATAACAAACCACTACAAGACTATAACAAACCACTACAAGACTATAACAAACCACTACAAGACTATAACAAACCACTACAAGACTATAACAAACCACTACAAGACTATAACAAACCACTACAAGACTATAGCAAACCACTACAAGACTATAACAAACCACTACAAGACTACAGCAAACCACTACAAGACTATAGCAAACCACTACAAGACTATAGCAAACCACTACAAGACTACAGCAAACCACTACAAGACTACAGCAAACCACTACAAGACTACAGCAAACCACTACAAGACTATAACAAACCACTACAAGACTATAACAAACCACTACAAGACTATAGCAAACCACTACAAGACTATAACAAACCACTACAAGACTATAACAAACCACTACAAGACTATAGCAAACCACTACAAGACTATAGCAAACCACTACGAGACTACAGCAAACCACTACAAGACTACAGCAAACCACTACAAGACTACAGCAAACCACTACAAGACTACAGCAAACCACTACAAGACTATAACAAACCACTACGAGACTACAGCAAACCACTACAAGACTACAGCAAACCACTACAAGACTATAACAAACCACTACAAGACTATAACAAACCACTACGAGACTACAGCAAACCACTACAAGACTACAGCAAACCACTACAAGACTACAGCAAACCACTACAAGACTATAACAAACCACTACAAGACTATAACAAACCACTACGAGACTACAGCAAACCACTACAAGACTACAGCAAACCACTACAAGACTATAACAAACCACTACAAGACTATAGCAAACCACTACAAGACTACAGCAAACCACTACAAGACCAAAACTATTCAATACCATAAACACTGAAGGAAGAAATAAGTGTTTTTCATGTCCCACATGGTGGTGCTCAACTTTTCCATAATGACAACTTTGCACGTGTGACTTCACGAGAGCTCACGAGAGGCATCTATATACTATGCAATGTCAGAACTCACGAGACGCATCTATGTACTATGCAATGTGAGAACTCAGGAGGCACATCTATATACTATGCAATGTGAGAACTCAGGAGACACATCTATATACTATGCAATGTGAGAACTCAGGAGACACATCTATATACTATGCAATGTGAGAACTCAGGAGACACATCTATATACTATGCAATGTGAGAACTCAGGAGACACATCTATATACTATGCAATGTGAGAACTCAGGAGACACATCTATATACTATGCAATGTGAGAACTCAGGAGACACATATATATACTATGCAATGTGAGAACTCAGGAGACACATCTATATACTATGCAATGTGAGAACTCACGAGAGGCATCTATATACTATGCAATGTCAGAACTCAGGAGACACATCTATATACTATGCAATGTGAGAACTCAGGAGACACATATATATACTATGCAATGTCAGAACTCAGGAGACACATCTATATACTATGCAATGTGAGAACTCAGGAGACACATCTATATACTATGCAATGTGAGAACTCAGGAGACACATCTATATACTATGCAATGTGAGAACTCAGGAGACACATCTATATACTATGCAATGTGAGAACTCAGGAGACACATATATATACTATGCAATGTGAGAACTCAGGAGACACATCTATATACTATGCAATGTGAGAACTCACGAGAGGCATCTATATACTATGCAATGTCAGAACTCAGGAGACACATCTATATACTATGCAATGTGAGAACTCAGGAGACACATATATATACTATGCAATGTCAGAACTCAGGAGACACATCTATATACTATGCAATGTGAGAACTCAGGAGACACATATATATACTATGCAATGTGAGAACTCAGGAGACACATCTATATACTATGCAATGTGAGAACTCAGGAGACACATATATATACTATGCAATGTGAGAACTCAGGAGACACATCTATATACTATGCAATGTGAGAACTCAGGAGACACATATATATACTATGCAATGTGAGAACTCAGGAGACACATATATATACTATGCAATGTCAGAACTCAGGAGACACATCTATATACTATGCAATGTGAGAACTCAGGAGACACATCTATATACTATGCAATGTCAGAACTCAGGAGACACATATATATACTATGCAATGTGAGAACTCAGGAGGCACATCTATATACTATGCAATGTGAGAACTCAGGAGACACATCTATATACTATGCAATGTGAGAACTCAGGAGACACATCTATATACTATGCAATGTCAGAACTCAGGAGACACATATATATACTATGCAATGTGAGAACTCAGGAGGCACATCTATATACTATGCAATGTGAGAACTCAGGAGACACATCTATATACTATGCAATGTGAGAGTCGCTCTGGATAAGAGCGTCTGCTAAATGACTTAAATGTAATGTAAATGTAACTCAGGAGGCGCATCTATATACTATGCAATGTCAAAACTCAGGAGACACATCTATATACTATGCAATGTGAGAGTCGCTCTGGATAAGAGCGTCTGCTAAATTACTTAAATGTAATGTAAATGTAACTCAGGAGGCGCATCTATATACTATGCAATGTCAAAACTCAGGAGACACATCTATATACTATGCAATTTCAAAACTCAGGAGACACATCTATATACTATGCAATGTCAGAACTCAGGAGACACATCTATATACTATGCAATGTCAGAACTCAGGAGGCACATCTATATACTATGCAATGTCAGAACTCAGGAGGCACATCTATATACTATGCAATGTGAGAACTCAGGAGACACATCTATATACTATGCAATGTCAGAACTCAGGAGACACATCTATATACTATGCAATGTGAGAACTCAGGAGGCACATATATATACTATGCAATGTGAGAACTCAGGAGACACATCTATATACTATGCAATGTCAGAACTCAGGAGACACATCTATATACTATGCAATGTGAGAACTCAGGAGACACATCTATATACTATGCAATGTCAGAACTCAGGAGACACATCTATATACTATGCAATGTGAGAACTCAGGAGGCACATATATATACTATGCAATGTGAGAACTCAGGAGACACATCTATATACTATGCAATGTCAGAACTCAGGAGACACATCTATATACTATGCAATGTGAGAACTCAGGAGACACATCTATATACTATGCAATGTGAGAACTCAGGAGACGCATCTATATACTATGCAATGTCAGAACTCAGGAGGTGCATCTATATACTATGCAATGTCAGAACTCAGGAGGTGCATCTATATACTATGCAATGTCAGAACTCAGGAGGTGCATCTATATACTATGCAATGTCAAAACTCAGGAGACACATCTATATACTATGCAATGTGAGAACTCAGGAGACACATCTATATACTATGCAATGTGAGAACTCAGGAGGCGCATCTATATACTATGCAATGTCAGAGCTCCACAACCATTTTGAGAAACACTGACTCCTTTCAAAGAGTGAAACCCACATCCTGTCATCTCTTTGAATGAAGTTCTGCCCAGGCCCTGGAGCCCTCCAGAAACAGACTGTAGTAAACAGAGAGGGTCTGCCCAGGAACTGGAGCCCTCCAGAAACAGACTGTAGTAAACAGAGAGGGTCTGCCCAGGAACTGGAGCCCTCCAGAAACAGACAGTAGTAAACAGAGAGGGTCTGCCCAGGAACTGGAGCCCTCCAGAAACAGACAGTAGTAAACAGAGAGGTCTGCCCAGGAACTGGAGCCCTCCAGAAACAGACAGTAGTAAACAGAGAGGGTCTGCCCAGGAACTGGAGCCCTCCAGAAACAGACAGTAGTAAACAGAGAGGGTCTGCCCAGGAACTGGAGCCCTCCAGAAACAGACAGTAGTAAACAGAGAGGGTCTGCCCAGGAACTGGAGCCCTCCAGAAACAGACAGTAGTAAACAGAGAGGGTCTGCACAGGAACTGGAGCCCTCCAGAAACAGACAGTAGTAAACAGAGAGGATCTGCCCAGGAACTGGAGCCCTCCAGAAACAGACAGTAGTAAACAGAGAGGGTCTGCCCAGGAACTGGAGCCCTCCAGAAACAGACAGTAGTAAACAGAGAGGGTCTGCCCAGGCACTGGAGCCCTCCAGAAACAGACAGTAGTAAACAGAGAGGGTCTGCCCAGGAACTGGAGCCCTCCAGAAACAGACAGTAGTAAACAGAGAGGATCTGCCCAGGCCCCGGAGCCCTCCAGAAACAGACAGTAGTAAACAGAGAGGATCTGCCCAGGAACTGGAGCCCTCCAGAAACAGACAGTAGTAAACAGAGAGGGTCTGCCCAGGAACTGGAGCCCTCCAGAAACAGACAGTAGTAAACAGAGAGGGTCTGCCCAGGAACTGGAGCCCTCCAGAAACAGACAGTAGTAAACAGAGAGGGTCTGCACAGGAACTGGAGCCCTCCAGAAACAGACAGTAGTAAACAGAGAGGATCTGCCCAGGAACTGGAGCCCTCCAGAAACAGACAGTAGTAAACAGAGAGGGTCTGCCCAGGAACTGGAGCCCTCCAGAAACAGACAGTAGTAAACAGAGAGGGTCTGCCCAGGCACTGGAGCCCTCCAGAAACAGACAGTAGTAAACAGAGAGGGTCTGCCCAGGAACTGGAGCCCTCCAGAAACAGACAGTAGTAAACAGAGAGGATCTGCCCAGGCCCCGGAGCCCTCCAGAAACAGACAGTAGTAAACAGAGAGGATCTGCCCAGGAACTGGAGCCCTCCAGAAACAGACAGTAGTAAACAGAGAGGGTCTGCCCAGGAACTGGAGCCCTCCAGAAACAGACTGTAGTAAACAGAGAGGATCTGCCCAGGAACTGAGAGACACAGTGGTAATGAACTCCCCATGTTTGAACTGAGAGACACAGTGGTAATGAACTCCCCATGTTTGAACTGAGAGACACAGTGGTAATGAACTCCCCGTGTTTGAACTGAGAGACACAGTGGTAATGAACTCCCCGTGTTTGAACTGAGAGACACAGTGGTAATGAACTCCCCGTGTTTGAACTGAGAGACACAGTGGTAATGAACTCCCCGTGTTTGAACTGAGAGACACAGTGGTAATGAACTCCCCATGTTTGAACTGAGAGACACAGTGGTAATGAACTCCCCGTGTTTGAACTGAGAGACACAGTGGTAATGAACTCCCTGTGTTTGAACTGAGAGACACAGTGGTAACTCCCCGTGTTTGAACTGAGAGACACAGTGGTAATGAACTCCCCATGTTTGAACTGAGAGACACAGTGGTAATGAACTCCCCGTGTTTGAACTGAGAGACACAGTGGTAATGAACTCCCCGTGTTTGAACTGAGAGACACAGTGGTAATGAACTCCCTGTGTTTGAACTGAGAGACACAGTGGTAACTCCCCGTGTTTGAACTGAGAGACACAGTGGTAATGAACTCCCCATGTTTGAACTGAGAGACACAGTGGTAATGAACTCCCCGTGTTTGAACTGAGAGACACAGTGGTAATGAACTCCCCGTGTTTGAACTGAGAGACACAGTGGTAATGAACTCCCCATGTTTGAACTGAGAGACACAGTGGTAATGAACTCCCCGTGTTTGAACTGAGAGACACAGTGGTAATGAACTCCCCGTGTTTGAACTGAGAGACACAGTGGTAATGAACTCCCCTCCCCATGTTTGAACTGAGAGACACAGTGGTAATGAACTCCCCATGTTTGAACTGAGAGACACAGTGGTAATGAACTCCCCGTGTTTGAACTGAGAGACACAGTGGTAATGAACTTGCCATGTTTGAACTGAGCTTTCTCTGGAACCTCCTCCAGAGAGTCACAAATTCAAACGGAGCATCTTGTGATGTACCACATTCAGATATATCTAACAAGAGTCACATTGATGGTTTTGATGTGTGCGCTTTCAGTCATACTTGTGAATAAAGCTTTCCATAGCCTCACATCAATTGCACAAGGAGAGTATAGCAGGTGCTATAGGCAATCGTAGCAGTATTACTAATACATGCCAAAAATGGTTCAAATTGAGTGAGGATAGCTGCTTTTTCAATGACTGACGGACTGGCAGGAGTCTTAGAGGCAGGCCACAGTAATTACAGGTCTGCTGTGCAGTAATGGTCTCCATTTTACCTAGCGTGGTCAAACCACTTTGGTCTCTAGAGGGTCCACCTGACATTGCCCATTGTTACAGACAACGAGCATGACATTTCACCCCGACAAGCTTACAGTGTCTCTGATGCTTTCTGAAACCTTTGAAAAACAACATCTACTATGGTGGTTACAATATTTGTCATATGCAAAATGTAGGAATGTAATTTGGGCCAACGGGATCTTTAATGGCGCTGCCAACCATTGAGGCCACTTTTAGTTTGTTTGTGTCACGACTTCCGCCGAAGTTGGTGCCTCTCCTTGTTCGGGCGGCATTGGCTTTCTAGCTGCCACCGATCTACTTTACTTTGTCCATTTGTTTTGTCTTGATGTCGTCTGATGTCCGCAATGTTCGTTTGATCTGTTGGGCCCACACGTCACCCTCCTCTGGTCATCCTGGTATCGGTCGGACAGTGCTCTGTCTTAGTGGGAAGTACTGCCCACTTTAGCTAAGGACGTGAGGGTTTATGTTTCCTCCTGCTCGGTGTGCGCCCAGTGCAAGGCACCTAGACTCCTGCCCAGAGGGAAATTACAACCCCTACCCATTCCACAACGGCCGTGGTCACACCTATCGGTGGATTTTGTGACGGATCTTCCTCCGTCACAAGGAAACACCACAATCCTGGTCGTTGTGGATCGGTTTTCTAAGTCCTGCCGTCTCCTTCCTTTGCCCGGTCTCCCTACGGCCCTACAGACTGCGGAGGCCCTGTTTACACACGTCTTCCGGCACTACGGGGTGCCTGAGGATATAGTGTCTGATCGGGGTCCCCAGTTCACATCGAGGGTCTGAAGGGCGTTTATAGAACGTCTGTGGGTCTCGGTCAGCCTTACCTCAGGTTTTCACCCCGAGAGTAATGGGCAGGTAGAGAGACTTAACCAGGATGTGGGTAGGTTTCTGTGGTCCTATTATCAGGACCGGCGGGGGGAGTGGGCGGCTTTCATCCCCTGGGCAGAGATGGCACAAAACTCCCTCCACCACTCCTCCACTAACCTGTCTCTGTTTCAGTGTGTACTAGATTATCAGCCGGTCCTGGTAGATGAATGGTTTCAGCGCTCGGAGGAGACATGGGACGCTGCCCATGTGCGCCTGCAACGGGCCATCAGGCGGCAGAAGGCGAGCGCCGACCGCCACCGCAGTGAGGCCCCGGTGTATGCACCAGGGGACCGGGTCTGGCTCTTGACCCGAAACCTACCCCTTCGCCTGCCCTGCCGGAAGCTGGGTCCGCGGTTTGTGGGGCCATTTAAAGTCCTGAGGAGACTGAACAAGGTTTGTTATAGGTTACAGCTCCCCCTGATTACCGTATTAACCCCTCGTTCCATGTGTCTCTCCTCAGGCCGGTGGTGGCTGGATCGCTCCAGCAGTCTGAGGTGCGTGAGGTTCCTCCGACCCCTCTGGACATCGAGGGGGCCCCGGCATATACTGTGCAAGCCATCATGGACTCAAGGCGTCGGGCGAGGGGCCTTCAGTACCTCGTGGAGTGGGAGGGATACGGTCCGGAGGAGAGATGCTGGGTGCCGGTGGAGGACATCCTGGACCCTTCCTTACTGCAGGAATTTCACCGTCCCCACCCGGATCGTCCTACAGGTTGTCCTCGAGGCCGGTGTTGGCGCACAAGGGGGGGGGGGGGGGGGTACTGTCACGACTTGCGCCGAAGTTAGTGCCTCTCCTTGTTCGGGCGGCGTTCGGCGGTCGACGTCACCGGCTTTCTAACTGCCACAATCTACTTTTCTTTGTCCATTTGTTTTGTATTGATTTTACACACCTGGTTTCCATTAGGTTATAATTTATTCCCTATTTAACCCTCTGGTTCCCACAAGGTTTTGTGCGTGCTTGTTCTTTGTTGAGTGTTCGGTTGTTTGTGTAGAGCTGGATCGTTATTCCCTTGTATGGAATTAGTTTTTGCCTTATTTCGACTAAAGTACGTTTTTACTCAGTTCTGTGTCCTGCGTCTGACTCCGTCCTACCCGCTGAACACAGACACTTGACAGTTTGACCGTGAGTCCATGACTATGTAGACAAACTATAATAACAGTCTTCCTTATTTGCATACTGAATTTAAAATAAATAATGAATCATGAACATACACTAATCAACTGGAAATGTTATCTGCATTTTAAATGTTTTTTTTGTTGCATTTAGTCACTGAAATATCCACACCAGTGCAGGATTCACACAATCAACAATTAGTCACTGAAATATCCACACCAGTGCAGGATTCACACAATCAACAATTAGTCACTGAAATATCCACACCAGTGCAGGATTCACACAATCAACAATTAGTCACTAAAATATCCACGCCAGTGCAGGATTCACACAATCAACAATTAGTCACTGAAATATCCACGCCAGTGCAGGATTCACACAATCAACAATTAGTCACTGAAATACCCACGCCAGTGCAGGATTCACACAATCAACAATTAGTCACTGAAATACCCACGCCAGTGCAGGATTCACACAATCAACAATTAGTCACTGAAATACCCACGCCAGTGCAGGATCTACCTCCACTCATTCATAATTGAAAACTCTGGGCATCGAAAAGCCTCAACTAAACATTTCACATGTTCACCATGGCAACAGGCGTTGTAGCTGGAAGTTGCAATGTGCTTTATTTGAGTGAGTGAGACAACTCTGGAGTAGACGTGCCTGCAAAAAACAAGTCATGTGGGTAGTATAGAGAACTCAGTGGCTCTTGTCATGATTTATTGTATGTTTAAGTGGTCTTAGAATGAAGGACTTGTATTTTGAACTGGTCTTAGATTGAAGATCTTGTATTTTTAACTGGTCTTAGATTGAAGACCTTGTATTTTTAACTGGTCTTAGATTGAAGATTGTTACGGTTTTCTTCCTGGGAAGGAGAGGAGGACCAAAATGCAGCGTGGTTTTGGTTGAACATCTTTAATAAAGATGATAACGTGAACATTTTACATATACAAAACAAGAAAACGTAGAAAAACCGAGACAGTCCTAACTGCTGCAAAACACAGAGACAGGAACAATCACCCACAAAATACTCAAAGAATATGGCTGCCTAAATATGGTTCCCAATCAGAGACAACGATAAACACCTGCCTCTGATTGAGAACCACTCTAGGCAACCATAGATTTACCTAGAATACTACACTGAACACAACCCCATCAATCTACAAAACCCCTAGACAAGAAAAACACATAATCACCCATGTCACACCCTGGCCTAACCACAATAATAAAGAAAACACAAAATACTAAGGCCAGGGCGTGACAAAGATCTTGTATTTTGAACTGGTCTTAGATTGAAGATCTTGTATTTTGAACTGGTCTTAGATTGAAGATCTTGTATTTTGAACTGGTCTTAGATTGAAGGTCTGGTATTTTGAACTGGTCTTAGATTGAAGATCTTGTATTTTGAACTGGTCTAAGATCTGTCAAATGAAGAATAAGTACAACTACACACCACACACCACACGGCTTGATTTACAACAGGTACCGCACTACAGTATTTGGTCTATCACAACGCTCTGAACAGTGACTTATGAAGAAATAACATAACTTACTAATACATCAGTCAGCCTGAAGTGTGTGTGTGTGTGTGTGTGTGTGTGAGATTGGGAGCCTGTGTGTGTGTGTGTGTGTGTGTGAGATTGGGAGCCTGTGTGTGTGTGTGTGTGTGTGTGTGTGTGTGTGTGTGTGTGTGTGTGTGTGTGTGTCTGATCGTCGTAAACATGAATTTATATCACCATTTGGCCTGTCAGGATGCTTTTACTGAACCTAAAAATCATAAACACATTTACCTCATAATCAATACTTCCCAAAAATATGACACAGCAATGAGTGCTCCTTCTCCCCTGAGGTCTGGATGACAAACCCTTCCACACGACTTACCCATATTTCACTGGCTGAGCGGCACCACTGAGGCTCTGTGGTTGCCACGCGTCTCACGCTAGATTTATTAAGCACAGCCAATTAACCTTTCCTGCATTTCTAATCAACTGATCTAATGCATAATTAGTAATGAAGCCAGTCATCAAGGGACTGGTAATGATTTGAGATTGGGAAATCATCTATGTGGTATTTTGAAAAATAAAAGGTCATAAAAGTCTTGACTTGATTTCTTGTGGCTGGACAACATATGTGACATTTGATTAACAAATTGTTAGTTGATGATGAACTTGTCAATTTATGTAATTAAATATATATATTTTTTAAACTATAGGGAGGGACGGCATTCAGCAAGAGGGGAAAATTGGTTTTGGTCCTAATGTAGAGGCTAATTGGTTTTGGTCCTAATGTAGAGGCTAATTGTTTTTGGTCCTAATGTAGAGGCTAATTGGTTTTGGTCCTAATGTAGAGGCTAATTGGTTTTGGTCCTAATGTAGAGGCTAATTGGTTTTGGTCCTAATGTAGAGGCTAATTGTTTTTGGTCCTAATGTAGAGGCTAATTGGTTTTGGTCCTGATGTAGAGGCTAATTGGTTTTGGTCCTGATGTAGAGGCTAATTGGTTTTGGTCCTAATGTAGAGGCTAATTGGTTTTGGTCCTAATGTAGAGGCTAATTGGTTTTGGTCCTAATGTAGAGGCTAATTGGTTTTGGTCCTAATGTAGAGGCTAATTGGTTTTGGTCCTAATGTAGAGGCTAATTGGTTTTGGTACTAATGTAGAGGCTAATTGGTTTTGGTCCTGATGTAGAGGCTAATTGGTTTTGATCCTAATGTAGAGGCTAATTGGTTTTGGTCCTCATGTAGAAGCTAATTGGTTTTGGTCCTAATGTAGAGGCTAATTGGTTTTGGTCCTAATGTAGAGGCTAATTGGTTTTGGTCCTAATGTAGAGGCTAATTGGTTTTGGTCCTAATGTAGAGGCTAATTGGTTTTGGTCCTAATGTAGAGGCGAATTGGTTTTGGTCCTAATGTAGAGGCTAATTGGTTTTGGTCCTAATGTAGAGGGTTTTGGTCTAATTGGTTTTTGGTCCTAATGTAGAGGCTAATTGGTTTTGGTCCTAATGTAGAGGCTAATTGGTTTTGGTCCTAATGTAGAGGCTAATTGGTTTTGGTCCTGATGTAGAGCCTAATTGGTTTTGGTCCTAATGTAGAGGCTAATTGGTTTTGGTCCTAATGTTTTGGTCCTAATGTAGAGGCTAATTGGTTTTGGTCCTAATGTAGAGGCTAATTGGTTTTGGTCCTAATGTAGAGGCTAATTGGTTTTGGTCCTGATGTAGAGGCTAATTGGTTTTGGTCCTGATGTAGAGGCTAATTGGTTTTGGTCCTAATGTAGAGGCTAATTGGTTTTGGTCCTAATGTAGAGGCTAATTGGTTTTGGTCCTAATGTAGAGGCTAATTGGTTTTGGTCCTAATGTAGAGGCTAATTGGTTTTGGTCCTGATGTAGAGACTAATTGGTTTTGGTCCTGATGTTGGTTTTGGTCCTGATGTAGAGGCTAATTGGTTTTGGTCCTGATGTAGAGGCTAATTGGTTTTGGTCCTAATGTAGAGGCTAATTGGTTTTGGTCCTGATGTAGAGGCTAATTGGTTTTGGTCCTACCTAGACAGGAGGTTACAACTCCAACAAATTCACACCACAGTACTTATGTAGTAACACATGTGTTTCTTCTTGTAAAACCAAATCATTGAGGCGTACTTTGAAACTGTCCTGTTTTCAGAACAAGATACGTGTTTTGGCACAGTTATTGTCATACAGCACAGTGAGAAGTGAATTTGTCCTCCAACAGTGTCATCCATCGGGCCAAGCCTTGGCAGTAGACCAGGAAAACTATGCTGCTCCAAGTCTCCGGTTCACTCTCCATGCAATACCACCTGGGTGTTCCTACAGCACTTTGTAGAGGTTAGGGCCTCTGAGTCTTCTACTTCTCCCTCATGAAAAAGCAATGAGGTGGGGTGTTGTAAAAAGAGTCTCACTAGAGGTGCTGCACAGCAGACAGAATCTCAGAAGGACTGAATCTGGTTGTATCCAGATTCACTTTCAACCATAAAGGGGAAATCTTTGATTGCCGCATACAATGTTTTGACTTTTAAATTGATGATATTATACCTTATTGATGCCTCATGAGCTTAGTTCAATTGTCGTACCGCATCAGAACCAAGAATATAAGCTTGTTTAACGCCATTGTTTGTAAACAAAGTCATTTTAAAGTAACATTGTACTGCCTCAAAACATGGTTAAAATGAAGATGTTGGTATCATGGATGGTCAGTCCTTGCATCCATAGCTGTGTCTATGAATTTTGAAAGTGGTTATATTTCTCCATCCACATCCCTCATCGTTTTGTTATTGTTTCAACTGCAGAGTGCCCCTTTAACGTTTAACATGCTCACACTGTTCACAGGATAATGCAGTCTGACGCGACACCAGAAAACACCAGGCGCATGACACCACAATTGAGTGTCAAGATGAATATTGTTTCTAACTAAATCCCAGACGACAGTCAGAAGGGCCTATCTGAGGAATGAGAAAAGAGTGAAAAGACTGAGGGAAACAGTTTAATCTCCAGTCTAATTCTGGCTATACAGTAGATACACCATACCCTTCTATACAGTAGATATACCATACCCTACTATACAGTAGATACACCATACCCTTCTATACAGTAGATATACCATACCCTACTATACAGTAGATATACCATACCCTACTATACAGTAGATACAGTTGAGGCCAAAAGTTTTGAGAATGATTATGAATTAATTTTCACAAAGTTTGCTGCTTCAGTGTCTAGATATTTTTGTCAGATGTTACTATGGAATATTGAAGTGTAATTACAAGCATTTCATAAGTGTCAATTACATGAAGTTGATGCAAAGAGTCAATATTTGCAGTGTTGACCATTCTTTTTCAAGACCTCTGCAATCCGCCCTGGCATGCTGTCAATTAACTTCTGGGCCACATCCTGAATGATAGCAGCCCATTCTTGCATAATCAATGCTTGGAGTTTGTCAGAATTTGTGGGTTTTTGTTTGTCCACCCGCCTCTTGAGGATTGACCACAAGTTCTCAATGGGATTAAGGTCTGGGGAGTTTCCTGGCCATGGACCCAAAATATTGATGTTTTGTTCCCCGAGCCACTTAGTTATCACTTTTGCCTTTTGGCAAGGTGCTCCATCATGCTGGAAAAGGCATTGTTTGTCACCAAACTGTTCCTGGATGGTTGGGAGAAGTTGCTCTCGGAGGATGTGATGGTACCATTCCTTATTCATGGCTGTGTTCTTAGACAAAATTGTGAGTGAGCCCACTCCCTTGGCTGAGAAGCAACCCCACACATGAATGGTCTCAGGATGCTTTACTGTTGGCATGACACAGGACTGATGGTAGCGCTCAACTTGTCTTCTCCGGACAAGCTTTTTTCCGGATGCCCCAAACAATCGGAAAGGGGATTCATCAGTGAAAATTACTAATTACTTTCTTGGGCGCCCTGAAGCCTTCTTCACAACAATTGAACTGCTTTCCTTGAAGTTCTTGATGATCCGATAAATGGTTGATATAGTTGCAATCTTACTGGCAGCAATATCCTTGCCTGTGAAGCCCTTTTTGTGCAAAGCAATGATGAGGGCACGTGTTTCCTTGCAGGTAACCATGGTTGACAGAGGAAGAACAATGATTCCAAGCACCACCCTCCGTTTGAAGCTTCCAGTCTGTTATTCAAACTGAATCAGCATGACAGAGTGATCTCCAGCCTTGTCCTCGTCAACACTCACACCTGTGTTAAAGAGATAATCACTGACATGATGTCAGCTAGTCATTTTGTGGCAGGGCTGAAATGCAGTGGAAATGTTTTTGGGGGGATTCGGTTCATTTGCATGGCAAAGAGGGACTTTGCAATTATGATCATCTGATTACTCTTCATAACATTCTGGAGTATATGCAAATTGACATCTTACAAACTGAGGCAGTAGACTTTGTGAAAATTTATATTTGTGTCATTCTCCAAACTTTTGGCCACGACGGTACACCATACCCTACTATACAGTAGATACACCATGCCATTATACGACAAGACAATGAAAGACTATGACCAGACTATGCCAAGACTATGACCAGACTATATAAGACTATGACAAGACTATACCAGACTATATAAGACTATACCAGACTACACCAGGACTATACCAGACTATGACAAGACTATGACAAGACTATACCAGACTATGACAAGACTATGCCAGATTTTGAAAGACTATGAAAGACTATGAAAGACTATGCCAAGACTATACCAGACTACACCAAGACTATACCAGACTATGACAAGACTATACCAGACTATATAAGACTATACCAGACTACACCAAGACTATACCAGACTATGACAAGACTATGACAAGACTATACCAGACTATGACAAGACTATGCCAGATTTTGAAAGACTATGAAAGACTATGAAAGACTATGCCAAGACTATGCCAGACTATGAAAGACTATGAAAGACTATGAAAGACTATGCCAAGACTATACCAGACTACACCAAGACTATACCAGACTATGACAAGACTATACCAGACTATATAAGACTATACCAGACTACACCAAGACTATACCAGACTATGACAAGACTATGACAAGACTATACCAGACTATGACAAGACTATGCCAGATTTTGAAAGACTATGAAAGACTATGAAAGACTATGCCAAGACTATGCCAGACTATGAAAGACTATGAAAGACTATGAAAGACTATGAAAGACTATGAAAGGCTATGCCAAGACTATGCCAGACTATGAAAGACTATGAAAGACTATGAAAGACTATGCCAGACTATGAAAGACTATGCCAGACTATGAAAGACTATGAAAGACTATGAAAGACTATGAAAGACTATGCCAAGACTATGAAAGACTATGAAAGACTATGCCAGACTATGAAAGACTATGAAAGACTATGAAAGACTATGAAAGACTAGGAAAAGACTATGCCAGACTATGAAAGACTATGAAATACTATGCCAGACTATGCCAAGACTATGAAAGACTATGAAAGACTATGCCAGACTATGAAAGACTATGAAAGACTATGAAAGACTATGCAAGACTATGCCAGATTTTGAAAGACTATGAAAGACTATGAAAGACTATGCCAGACTATGAAAGACTATGAAAGACTATGAAAGACTATGAAAGACTATGAAAGGCTATGCCAAGACTATGCCAGACTATGAAAGACTATGAAAGACTATGAAAGACTATGCCAGACTATGAAAGACTATGCCAGACTATGAAAGACTATGAAAGACTATGAAAGACTATAAAAGACTATGCAAAGACTATGAAAGACTATGAAAGACTATGAAAGACTATGAAAGACTATGCCAGACTATGAAAGACTATGAAAGACTATGAAAGACTAGGAAAAGACTATGCCAGACTATGAAAGACTATGAAAGACTATGAAAGACTATGCCAGACTATGCCAAGACTATGAAAGACTATGAAAGACTATGAAAGACTATGCCAGACTATGAAAGACTATGAAAGACTATGAAAGACTATGCAAGACTATGCCAGACTATGAAAGACTATGAAAGACTATGCCAGACTATGAAAGACTATGCCAGACTATGCCAAGACTATGAAAGACTATGAAAGACTATGCCAGACTATGAAAGACTATGCCAGACTATGCCAGACTATGCCAGACTATGAAAGACTATGAAAGACTATGCCAGACTATGAAAGACTATGAAAGACTATGCCAAGACTATGACAAGACTGTGCCAGACTATGCCAGACTATGAAAGACTATGCCAGACTATGCCAGACTATGAAAGACTATGCCAGACTATGAAAGACTATGCCAGACTATGCCAGACTATGAAAGACTATGAAAGACAATGCCAAGACTATGACAAGACTGTGCCAGACTATGCCAGACTATGAAAGACTATGCTAAGACTATGACAAGACAATGCCAAGACTATGACAAGACTGTGCCAGACTATGAAAGACTAAGACAAGACTATGAAAGACTAAGACAAGACTATGACAAGACTAAGACAAGACTATGACAAGACTATGACAAGACTGTGCCAGACTATGAAAGACTATGACAAGACTATGACAAGACTATGACAAGACAATGCCAAGACTAAGACAAGACTATGACAAGACTATGACAAGACTATGACAAGACTAAGACAAGACTAAGACAAGACTATGACAAGACTATGACAAGACAATGCCAAGACTAAGACAAGACTATGAAAGACTAAGACAAGACTATGAAAGACTAAGACTATGAAAGACTAAGACAAGACTATGAAAGACTAAGACAAGACTATGACAAGACTAAGACAAGACTATGACAAGACAAGACTGTGATAAGACTATGACAAGACTATGCCAGACTATGAAAGACTATAAAAGACTATGCCAAGACTATGACAGACTATGAAAGACTAAGACAAGACTATGACAAGACCAAGACAAGACTATGAAAGACTATGCCAGACTATGCCAGACTATGAAAGACTATGCCAGACTATGAAAGACTATGCCAAGACTATGACAAGACTGTGCCAGACTATGCCAGACTATGAAAGACTATGCCAGACTATGCCAGACTATGAAAGACTATGCCAGACTATGAAAGACTATGCCAGACTATGAAAGACTATGAAAGACAATGCCAAGACTATGACAAGACTGTGCCAGACTATGCCAGACTATGAAAGACTATGCTAAGACTATGACAAGACAATGCCAAGACTATGACAAGACTGTGCCAGACTATGAAAGACTAAGACAAGACTATGAAAGACTAAGACAAGACTATGACAAGACTAAGACAAGACTATGACAAGACTATGACAAGACTGTGCCAGACTATGAAAGACTATGACAAGACTATGACAGACTATGACAAGACTATGACAAGACAATGCCAAGACTAAGACAAGACTATGACAAGACTATGACAAGACTATGACAAGACTAAGACAAGACTAAGACAAGACTATGACAAGACTATGACAAGACAATGCCAAGACTAAGACAAGACTATGAAAGACTAAGACAAGACTATGAAAGACTAAGACAAGACTATGAAAGACTAAGACAAGACTATGAAAGACTAAGACAAGACTATGAAAGACTAAGACAAGACTATGACAAGACTAAGACAAGACTATGACAAGACAAGACTGTGATAAGACTATGACAAGACTATGCCAGACTATGAAAGACTAAGACAAGACTATGACAAGACCAAGACAAGACTATGAAAGACTAAGACAAGACTATGAAAGACTAAGACAAGACTATGACAAGACTATGCCAAGACTATGACAAAACTATGGCAGACTATTCCAGATTATGACAGACTATACCAGACTATGGCAGACTATGCCAGACTATGCCAGACTATGACAGACTCCCAGAGCGCTAAGAACCTTGGCGTGATCCTGGACAACACCCTGTCGTTCTCAACTAACATCAAGGCGGTGGCCCGTTCTTGTAAGTTCATGCTCTACAACATCCATGAAGTACGACCCTGCCTCACACAGGAAGCAGCGCAGGTCTAATCCAGGCACTTGTCATCTCCCGTCTGGATTACTGCAACTCGCTGTTGGCTGGGCTCCCTGCCTGTGCCATTAAACCCTACAACTCATCCAGAACGCCGCAGCCCGTCTGGTC